>NW_007727134.1:432821-434126 GCF_000696425.1 Galeopterus variegatus | reverse complement strand
TCCTGGCTAAAACTTATTATTGTCTGTCTTTTTTTATTATAGCCATCCTAGTGGGTATGAAGTGGTATTTCATTGTGATTTTGACATACATTTCCCAGTGACTAATGATGTTATGCATCTTTTCATGTGCTTATTAGCTATTTGTAAATCTTCTTTGGAAAAATTTCTATTCAAATACTTTTCTTATTATTTTTAACTGGGTTTTTGTCTTTTTTATTGTTAATCTATAAGAGTTCTTTCTATATTCTGAATTCTAGACCNGGGAAAAGCTTTCAGTCTTTCACCATTAAATATGATATTAGCTGTAGGCTTTTCATAGATGTTCTTTATCATGTTGAGGTAGTTCCCTTCTTTTTGTAGTTTATTGAGTGTTTTTATCATGGAAAGATGCTGGATTTTGTGAAATGCTTTTTCTGCATCTATGGAGATAATCAGGTATTTTTCTCCTTCTTATACTAACATTTATTTCATTGGTTGATTTTTGTATGTTAAACCATCCCTGCATTTCTGGGACAAATCCCACTTGGTCATGGCATATAATGCTTTTATATGTTGCTAGACTTTGTTTGTGAGTATTTTGTTGAGGATTTTTTCATATGTAAAAATAAAGTCCTCTCTTGCTCAGCTATTTTACCATGTGANCTGTAGACTTTTAGTAAGTTTTAAAATCAGAAAGTGGAAGTCCTCTCACTGTGTTCTTTTTTGAGATTGTTTTGAATATTCTAGGTCCCTCATATTTCTGTATGAATTTTAGGATCAACTTGTCAATTTATACAAAATTGGAAGCTGGGATTTTGATGGGGGTTGCATTCAGTATTTAGATCAATTTGGAGAGGGAGTATTACCATCTTAACAATACTGATTCTTCTGATCCATGAACATAGATGTCTTTCCATTTATTTAAGTCTTCTGTAATTTCTTTCAATTATGTTTTGTAGTTTTCAGTATACAATTCTTACACTCTTTTGTTAAATTTATTTGTAAGTATTTTATTCTCATTGATGCTATTATACATGGAATTGTTTTCTCAACTTCATTTACAGATTGTTCATTGCTAATGTGTAGAAATAAACTGACTTTTGGATGTTGACTGTGCATCTTACAACTTTGCTGAATCTTTTTATTTGTTCTGAGAACTTTTTTGTGTATTCCTTAGAATTTTCAATGTATGTATTCTGAAAATAAAGATTATTTTCTTTTTTGTTATTTCTTTTTCTAGCTCAACTGCCCTGGATATAACTGTCAGTATGATATTGAATAGAAATGAAAGGAGCAGACATCCTTGTCTTATTTATGATCTTAGGG
>NW_007727134.1:428824-431897 GCF_000696425.1 Galeopterus variegatus | reverse complement strand
CCATCCCAGAGAGATGGGGATTCAGGAGAAGTCTTTGCCATGGGAAGGTGAGAGAACCAGTGAACCAACCCACGGGGAGTCTTTCCTGCCCATGCAGCCAGGCACTCAGTGTCAGGAACTGATGCAGGCACACAACCATGGAGCTACCCACACCCTCAGGTCCCAGACTACTGGGATGAGCTTGGGACTGTGATAGACCCTTGGCTTTGGCCCTGTGCCTGGGGAATGGATGGTACAATGTAGAAAAGATGTCACCCTCAGGATGGAAGGGTTCAGTGCATGCAACCTCCAAATCTAGAAAACAGCCAATTAGGTCTAGTGCCCATGTCCAGTGATCCCACCTACATTGGTGGCATGGCCATCCAATATTTATACCCAGGAAGAGGGGGAGGAGTACCCAACTGTATGCTGCCTACAAGAAACTCACCTCACATGTAAGGACTCACATAGACTAATAGTGAAGGGATGTAAAAGATATACCTTGCAAATGGAAAACAAAAACAAGCAGGAATAGCTATTCTAATATTGGATAAAATAGACTTTTAACCAAAAACTATAAAAAGAGAAAAGAAGATCATAATATGATATAAATATATATGTGTCCAACACTGGAGCACCCACATATATAAAGCAAACTCTATTAGACCTAAAGAGAGAGACTGACCCCAATACAATAATAGTTGTGGACCTCAACACCCCTCTGTCAACATTGGACAGATCATCTAGGCAACAAATCAACAGAGAAACACAGGACTTAAACTACACTTTAGACCAATGGACTTCACAAATATCTACAGAACATTTCATTCAACAACTATGGAATATACATTCTTCTCATCAGCACATGGAACATTCTCCAGGATAGGCCACATATTAGGTCACAAATCAAGTCTTAACAAATTTTTAAAAATTGAAATCATTTCAAGTATCTTTTCAGACCACAATGGAATAGAACTAGAAGCCATGCTTCCAGTCAAGATGTCAGAAGAGGTGGTCACCAGCATCACTCTCTCTCACAAATCAACCAATTTACAACTATTTAAAAGCAACTACAGCCGAGATGGAGCTGCTAGAGCTCAGGGGAAGAGGAAGAAAGACTATGGAGTTCATGAAGGTAGGAGAAGCCACAATGAAAGAAAGAAAAGATTGCTCCTACCATTTTGAATCCTGGTTGCTTCAAGGCTGGAGCTGGTGAGCACATGCCTGCTCTGCCCTTTGTATGAAGTAGATTGGAGGCAGTAGGGGAGAAGAGGGCCTTGGTGGCCCTCAGGCCAGCAGGACCACTAACAATGTTCCCATGGACCCACATAGGAGTGTGGAGCCACAGCAGAAGAAAAAAGGAGCCACTCAGAGGCTGGTGAGTCATTGCAAGGGATCAACACATGGTCTGTCCCATAGGAAATGTTTGGAGTACAGGTGGAGGGGGAGATGGGCCCACCGGTGGAACACTGGGGCACAGCTTGGACAGCTGATCTGCCCCTCAGTCAGTGCAGACCCACTCAGTGTAGACTGACCAGGAATACAGACGTGCAGGGAGAGCCGTTTGTTGAAAAGACTCAGGCCGAGACCAGATCTGGGATCTCATGAGACCCAGAAATACCTATAAAGTCAACCATTAAAACCTGAGCTGCACAAAAAGCCTTCCCCAGGGAATCAGCAGCAAAGCAGCAGTTTAGCTCAATCACAGGGCTCAAGAGCTGGTTCCCACAGGAAGTTCCCCCATTTTAGAAGTAAGCAAAGAACAACAAATTAGTTACAGTGCAGAGTTTAAGTAGTGGGAACAACAAATAATCCAACACAGAACTGAAAGAAAAAACAAAATACCTACAGACCCGAGACAAAGTTTGACATTAACTAGTAAAGGTCTCACTTCACCAAAGAACCCCTATAAAACCTAGAAGGACAAGAAGTCCCCTGGGTCCCTAAGCCAGGGAGGGGGGAGGAGCTGGGGCCTCAGACATGACCTCCAATACCCACAACCAGCCCAGCAATGACCACCAAACTGCCACAGGAAGTGCCCCAGCCTCCTGAGCTGGGATGGTGGGGGACTGAGGGCCTCAGCCATGCCCCCCTGACACCAACATTCAGCCCAGTGAAAACCACTGAGCCACCATAGGAAGTGCCCCAGGCTCCCGAGCTGGGGTGGTGGGAGTCCAAGGGACTCATGCCCCCATGCACCTGCAACCAGCCCAGAGGCAACCACCAAGCTGCTGCAGAAAACACTCCAGGCTCCCAAGCTGGGGCAGTGGGTACTGAGGACTTCGGCTACACCCCCCAACATCTGAAATCAGCCTAGCAATGACCACTGAACAACTACTGGAAGTCCCCTGGTCTCCCAAGCCAGGACAGTGGGGGGCCAAGGACTTCAGCCACACCTCCCTGACATTTGCATTCAGCCCAGCAACAACCAAGCCACCACTGGAAGCCCCCTGGTCTCCCCTTCAGAAATGAGGGGGGTGCCATGGGCCTCAACTATGCCACCCCTCCTTCCTCCTTCTCCCAACCTATTTGCTTCCCCTTTCTCCTCTACCCTTCCCACCCAATTGCTCTGCAACAGCCACTTAGAATGTAAAAACAGATGGAGCCAGGGACTGACCCCTCCTCCTGCAACCAGGCACACTGCCACTGCCACGGGGCCTGCCTAGGATCCTGAGGCATGAGCTGGGGACCAACTCCTCCTCCCACAACCAGGCATCCCACCCATGCCATGCCATGGGGCCCACCCGGGGCCCTGAGGTGTGGAGCCGAGGATCTACCTCTCCTCCCACAATCAGGCATGCCACTGCCATGGGGCCCATTCTGGGTCCTGTGGCAAGGAATCAAGGACCAACCCCTCCTCCCACATCCAGGCATGCTGCCAATGCCACAAGACCCACCCAGGGTCCTGAGGCATGGACCTGGGAACCGACCTCTCCTCCTACAACGCAGCATGCTACTGCTGCCATGGGGCCCATTACTCTTTCAGAAGGAGACAAGAAATCTAGGATTATCAGAAGTGTGAGGGGGAGGAAGAGGGGGATGGGGAGAAATTGGATAAGGGGCATAAAGAATAAGTATGATTTATAATAATATA
>NW_007727134.1:426034-427149 GCF_000696425.1 Galeopterus variegatus | reverse complement strand
TGTATTTATAGACACATACAAACTAGCAAGACTGAACCAAGGGGAAATAGAAAACCTGAACAGACCAGTAATGAGCTACAAGATTGAAGCAGTAATCAGCAGTGTCCCAACAAAGAAAAGCAAGTACTGGATGGCTTCACTGCTGAAATCTACCAAACCTTTAAAGAAGAATTAATACCAAACCTTTTCAAATTATTCCAAAAAGTTGAAACAGAGGCCATTCTCCCAGACTCATTCTATGAAGCCAGCATCACTTTGATACCAAAAGCAGACAAAGATACAACAACAAAAATGAAAACTACAGGCTAATATCCTTGATTAACATAGATGCAAAAATCTTGAGCAAATCCTTAGCAAACAGAATACAAAAGCACATTTAAAAAGATTACACATCATGATCAAGTAGGATTCCTCCCAGGGATGCAATGATGGTTCAACATATGCAAATTAATAAACATGATACAACACATCAACAAAATCAAGGACACAAACCATATAATTATTTCAATAGATACAGAAAAAGCATTTGACAAAATTCAACATCCCTTCATAATAAAGACTCATAATAAATTAGGTATAGGAAAGAAAGNACCCGCTCTCAAGGATGTCTGTCCTTGAGAGACAGCAATTTTGCTGTGTTACAATTCTGTATCTATATCAGAGACTTTAGCCTGGAGAAAGTTTCCTGTCTTTTGCAAGGTTAACATTTCTATATGTAATTTTAAAAGGTTAAGTTATACCTGAAACTTACAGGGCTTTGGAAACTAGGCCCTGTGAAACACATTTGCTTTATAAATGTTAGTATACTCCACAGAGCAGAAAGACTTCAAATAAACAACCTAATGTTATACTTCAAAGAACAAGAAAAACAAGAACAATCCAACCCTACAATCAATGGATGGAAAGAAATAATTAAGATCAGAGAAGAACTAAATGAAATAGAGACCAAAAAAATTTTAAAAAGTAAAAAGATTTTTTTGTTTGTTTTTTTGAGAAGATAAACATAAATGAACCATTAGCTAGACTAACTAAAAAAAAAAGAAAAGAAAAGACACAAATAACAAAAATTAGAAATGAAAAAGGAAACATTATGAAAGATACCATAGAAATACAAA
>NW_007727134.1:424291-425366 GCF_000696425.1 Galeopterus variegatus | reverse complement strand
GTACTTAGAACCAACTGATCTTCAACAAAGGCACCAAGAACATACACCTAACCTAACCTACTGAACATCATAGCTTAGCCTAGCCTACCTTAAATGAGCTCAGAGCACTTACATTAGCCGACAGTTGGGCAAAATAATCTAACACAAAGCCCATTTTATAAGAGTGTTAAATGTAATTTATTGAATAATGTACTGAAAGTGAAAAACAGAATGGTTGTGTGGGTGCTTGTAGCATAGTTTCTACAGAATGTGTACTCATTTTGTACCAGTGTAAAGTTAAAAAATTGTAAGTTGAACCATTATAAGTTGGGCGGTGTCTGTACTATGTCTTTTTGATGTGATAACCAAGGTGTCTACTAAGTGACTAATTGGCAAGTAGTGTATACAATGTAGATACACTGGGCAAAGGCATGATTCATGACTCAGGCAGGACAGGGCAAGACAACATGAGATTTCATCACACTACTCAGAACAGTGTGCAATTTAAAACTTATGAATTCTTTATTTTTGAGATTTTTCAATTAATATTTTCAAACCAAGGTTGAAAACAGGCAACTGAATTTACAGAAAGCAAAACAGCAGATAAAGGAGAACTACTGTATTTCTTCTTTAAATGTTTGGTAGAATTCACCAGTGAAGCTATCTGGTTCTGGGGTTGTTTTTCTAAGAATTTTTTTTTTTTTTCAATTCCTACTTCAACCTTTTTTTGCTACAGATCTATTCAGAGTTTTTACTTCTTCTTATCAGTTTTGATAGTTTCTTTGTTTTTTAAATGTATCCAATCCATCTAGGTTATTCGATTTGTTTGCATAAAATTGTTCTTAGCATTCCCTTATAATCTTTTTTATCTCTGTAAAGTCAATAGAAATATTCCCTCTTTTATTCTTAATTTTAATACTTTGACTCTTTTCTCTAACCCACTAATGTTCTCTCTCTCTCCCCCTCACCCCCAGCTAAAGATTTGTTCATTTTTATTGATCTTTTCAAGGAACCAGTTATTGGTTTTGTTTTATTTATTTTTGCCTTGATTTTTATTTTTTCCTTCCTGCTTCTTGCTTTGGATTTATCTTGCTCT
>NW_007727134.1:408762-423291 GCF_000696425.1 Galeopterus variegatus | reverse complement strand
TGTTAAGTAAACCTGAGGAAGCAACCATAACTCTTAGTAATAAACTAGAATCCTAAAAAGCACTATATTCACCTAGCTCACACAACCAGAGCCCAGTTTCACATGCCATATTTGGGAACCAGTGTGACCTGGGCCTAGGAAGCCTCCATGTTGTTGTTGTAATCCAAAGTTCTGATATTTAGACAAAAAGACTGGAACACCATTAAGGGGCAAGACACTGAAGAAGCTCCAGACCCAGAGATACCAGGACTCATCCACAGCAATTTCTCTATTTTCATAGCATGTGGAAGAGGATGAACCCCGCAGTGAGTCAGATTTCCAATGACAGCTGCTACTTAACTTCTATTAACCATATAATTGCTTTGCCAGTCTCTGGTGCTAGATCTACATATNTTTTTTTTTTTTTCAATTCCTACTTCAACCTTTTTTTGCTACAGATCTATTCAGAGTTTTTACTTCTTCTTATCAGTTTTGATAGTTTCTTTGTTTTTTAAATGTATCCAATCCATCTAGGTTATTCGATTTGTTTGCATAAAATTGTTCTTAGCATTCCCTTATAATCTTTTTTATCTCTGTAAAGTCAATAGAAATATTCCCTCTTTTATTCTTAATTTTAATACTTTGACTCTTTTCTCTAACCCACTAATGTTCTCTCTCTCTCCCCCTCACCCCCAGCTAAAGACTTGTTCATTTTTATTGATCTTTTCAAGGAACCAGTTATTGGTTTTGTTTTATTTATTTTTGCCTTGATTTTTATTTTTTCCTTCCTGCTTCTTGCTTTGGATTTATCTTGCTCTTTTTTAGGTTCTCATGGTGAAAGGTTAGGTTATTAACTTGAGATCTTCTATTTTAATGTAAGCATTTCAGTTATTAGTTTCTCTCTAAGCACTGCTTTTGGTGCATCCTGTAAGTTTTGGTTTGTCATGTTTTTATTTCATTAATCTCGAAGTACTTTTAAAATTCGCTTTGTGATTTCTTTTTTGATCCACTGGTTATTTAAGAGTGTGTTGTTTAATTTTCATATATTTTTGAGTTTTCTAAATTTTTTCTGTTATTGAATTCTGATTTCATTACATCATGGTTAGAGAACAGACTTTGTATAATTTTGTTCTTTTAAATTTATTGAGACTTGTGTTATGGCTTACTATATATCTGTTCTAGATAAATGAGAAGAATTTGTATTCTTTTTTTTTGGATGAAATGTTGTACATATGTCTATTAGATATAGTTTGTTTATAGTGTTGTTCAAATCTTTTCATTCCCTATTGGTCTTCTACCTAGTAGTATTATCCATTAGTGAAAGTGAGGTATTAAAGTCTCCAATTATTGTTGAAATGCCTATTTTGTCCTTAAATTCGGTTAATTTTTCTTCAAATATTGTGGGACTATGTTGCTAGGTGCATACATGTTTATAATTGTTATAACTTCTTAATGTATTGATCCTTTGGTCATTACAAAATGTCCTTTTTTTTTTTTTTTTTGCTTCTAGCAATAATTTTTGTCTTACATTTGCTTGCCATTCCCCCTTTTGTGTGGATTTCTGGAAAATATTAAATATGTTACAACCATAGCACAAACTAGAAGATAATATGAAAATAAAGTAAATTTTTATTGTTTTAGAGTTTATTCATTCCTGTTTCTTTTTCTAATGCACAAATACATTTGTGCTAGAAATATGGTTGTCATGTTTGAAGAGGTTTATGCACATATCACCCTCTAGTGGACAACCATGGACACTGACAGCTTCCCTGTTGTTAAGTAAACCTGAGGAAGCAACCATAACTCTTAGTAATAAACTAGAATCCTAAAAAGCACTATATTCACCTAGCTCACACAACCAGAGCCCAGTTTCCCATGCCATATTTGGGAACCAGTGTGACCTGGGCCTAGGAAGGCCTCCATGTTGTTGTTGTAATCCAAAGTTCTGATATTTAGACAAAAAGACTGGAACACCATTAAGGGGCAAGACACTGAAGAAGCTCCAGACCCAGAGATACGAGGACTCATCCACAGCAATTTCTCTATTTTCATAGCATGTGGAAGAGGATGAACCCCGCAGTGAGTCAGATTTCCAATGACAGCTACTACTTAACTTCTATTAACCATATAATTGCTTTGCCAGTCTCTGGTGCTAGATCTACATATAATAATTATTCTCCTCTGGATGCCATTTTTTTTCTTTAACTTTTGTTCTCAGCAGTTTTAACATATGATATTTTTAGGGTTTTTCCCCTTGAATCTCTGGTTTATTTCCTTTCATTAATTTTGGCCATCATCTCTTCAAATATTCTTTTATCTCTCTCATTGTCTTCTCTTTCTGGAACTCCAATTATGGAGTATGTCAGGCAGTTTTTTATTCTCCCATAGCCATTCTCTTTTTTTTTCTCTTTGTGTTTTAGTTTTTCTAATTCCTATTGAATTATTTTCAAGTCGAGTGATTCTTTCTGTAGTTTCCAGTCTACTAGTAAGCTTATTGGATAAATTCTTCACTCTACTCTCATGTTTTTTATTTCTAGCATTTCCATTTATTTTTTAGTTTCTGTCTTTATAATAAAAATCCCATCTTTTAAGGCCCATTGTTCATCTATTCCACTAGATCCTTTAAGAAACTAATCATGGTTATTTTAAATTCCCTCTCTGTCAATTTCAACATCTGAGTCATCTCTGAGTCTGGATCTGTTGAATGCTGTATCACTTAAAGATAGATTGATTTATTTTTCTCACTGTTTGTAGAACACATTTAGGATGAGATTCAAATGGTCCTGACTATATCAACTTGAAGAAAGTAAACTCACCACAAGAGAAAGGAGAATCTTCTGGGGACCCTGGTTCAGTAAGAAAGCTTAGATTTTTGAGGTAAACAGCAGGGTATGGTGAAGTATATGAATGAGGAAGAAAGGGTCTCTAAATCCAGGCCCCAGGTAAGGCAGCCAGGCTTTGGAAAAAATTACTAAGCATGTGAATATAAAAATTTTATTTTACACAAAATAAAATAACAAGTCTAAGACAATCTGCCACCTGCACAGGTATTCAGACAGCTCACAACATTACAGTAGGGATATATCTGGCTATGGGAAACCAGTTTTGTTTTTTTTTTAGGACAGTTTTAGGTTTACGGAAAAAGTGAGAAGAAAATACAGAGCATTTCCATATAGCCGAAACACAGTTTCCCCTGTTATTAACAACTTGCCTTGGTATGGTACATTTGTTACAATTGATGAATCAGTATTGATACATTATTACTAAATAAACTGATTATTTACATTGGAGTTCACTCTGTGTACAGTTCTATGGGTTTTGACAAGTGCATAATGTCATTTATTCACCATTTCAGTATCAGACAGAAAAGTTTCACTGCCCTAAAAATCCCCTTTCTTCCTCCTATTCATTACTCCCTCTTCCAAATCCCTGGTGACAATTGATCTTTTTACCTTCTCTATAGCTTTGCTTTACCAGAATGTTACAGAGTTAGAATCATACAGTATTATACTTTTCAGCCTGGCTTCAGTCTGAAAAGTCTGGCTTTCACTTACAGTACTCATTTAAAATTCTTCCATGTCTCTTTATGGAAAAAAAAGCTTGAGAGCTTATTTCCTTTTATCACTGAATGATATTCAATTGTACGGATTTAACAAAATTTATTTATTCATATATCTGTAGAAGGACATTTTGGTGGTTTTCTTTTTCTTTTTGTAATTTTAAAAAATGAAACATAGCTGATTGTATGTATCTATGGGGTACAGAGTTGAATATCAATACTTGTGTGCAATACGTAATGCTCAAATCTGGATAATTAGTATATTCAACATTATACAATGTAATTATTTTTCTTGGCCCTTCACCAATTCCTCCCTTATCCTCCCCCCTCCCCCATTCTCATCTCTGGTAACCTCGGTTCTGTTCTCTCCTTTTGAAAGTTCAATGTATTATTGTGATTGTTGTATCTTTATTTCTTTTTATACTTATTTGCTTCTTTTTTTAGCTCCTACTTATGAGTGAGGACGTGGTATTTCTCTTTCCTTGCCTGGCTTATTTCACATAACATAATATTCTCTAAATTCATCCATGTTGCTGCGTATAACACTATTTCTGTCTTTTTTATGGCTGAGTAGTATTCCATTGTGTAAATATACCACATTGTCCTTATCCAGTCATCCAACAATGGACATTTAGATTGGTTCCAAATCTTGGCTATTATGAATAGAGCTGCAACAAACATGGGAGTGCTGGTATCCCTTCAACATGATGATTTCCATTCCTTCAGGTATATATCCAGCTGTGGAACTGATGGATTGTATGACAATTCTGTCTGTAGTCATTTGAGGAACCTCCATATCATTATCCATAATGGCTGCACCAATTTACAGTCCCACCGATGGTATAGTAGGGTTCTCTATTCTCCACATCCTTGCCAGCATTTGTCATTCTGTCTTTTTATAATAAACAATCTAGTTGGAGTGAGATGATATCTCAACGTGGTTTTGATTTGCATGTCCCTGATGCTGAGCGATGTTGAGCATTTTTTTCATGTGTTTGTTGACCATTTGTGTATCATCCTTTGAGAAATGCCTATTCAGCTCCTTTGCCCATTTTTAAAATCAGTTTATTTGGTGTTTTAGTGTTAAGTTGTTTGAGTTCTTTGTCTACTCTGGATATTAATCCTTTGTCAGATGCATGGTTTGCAAATATTTTCTCTCGCTGTGTAGGTTGTCTTTTTGCTCTGTTAATTGTTTCTTTTGTTGTGCAGAAGATTTTAGTTTGATATAATCCCATTTACTTATTTTTCCTTTTGTTACCTGTGCTTTGGGTGGTAATTTTCATAAAGTCTTTGCCCAGTCCTACTTCCTGAGGTGTTTCCCCTATGTTTTCTTTTAGGAGTCTTATAGTTTCAGGTCTTATATTTAAGTCTTTAATCCATTTTGAGTTGATTTTGGTATATGGTGAGAGGTATGAGTCTATTTTCATTCTGCATGTGGATATCCAGTTTTTCCAGCACCTTTTATTGAAGAGGAGTCTTTTCCCCAATATATGTTCTCAGTGCCTTTGTTAAAGACCAGTTTGCTGTAAGTACGTGGGTTGATTTCTGGGTTCTCTCTATTCCATTGGTTCATGTGCCTGTTTTCATGCCAGTATGATGCAGCTTGGTTACTATAGCTTTGTAGTATAATTTGAAGTCAGGTAGTGTGATGTCTCTGACTTTTTTTTTTTACCTAGGATTGCTTTGACTATTCAGGGTCTTTTGTTGTTTCATATGAACATTAGGATTGTTTTTACTAATTCTGTGAAAAAAGTCATTGGTATTTTGATGGGGACCACATTGAATCTGTAGATTGCTTTGGGTAGTATGAACATTTTCACAACATTAATTCCTCAAATCCATGAACATGGAATGTCTTTCCACCTTTTTCTATCCTCTTTCATCTCTTTCGGCAGTAATTTCTAGTTCTCATTGTAGGGATTTTTCCTCTCATTGGTTAAATTGATTTCTAGAATTTTTTTTTTTTTTTGGTGACTATTGTAAATGGTCTAGCTTTCTTGATTTCTTTTTCTGCTAGTACATTGTTGAAGTGTAAAAATGCTACTGATTTTTTTATGTTTATTTTATATCCTGCAACTTTACTGAAATAATTTATCAACTCCAAGAGTTTTTTGTGGAGTCTTTAGGCTTTTCTATATATAGGATCATGACATATGCAAATAGGGACAGTTCGATGTTGTCTTTTCCAATCTGGATGCCCTTTCTTTCTTTCTCTATTCTCCACATCCTTGCCAGCATTTGTCATTCTGTCTTTTTATAATAAACAGTCTAGTTGGAGTGAGATGATATCTCAATGTGGTTTTGATTTGCATGTCTCTTGTATCTCCTTGAGTTTCCTTAAGATTTTTATTCAGAACTCCTTTTCAATCATTTCAAGGGTTTCCTGCTCTCTGTGGTCTCATACTTTAGAGTTATCTTATTCCTTTGTTGAACTCATATTTCCTTTTTTCAAAAAAAAATTATTTCTGTTATCTCTATTTGATGTTTGTGGTTTTGATTTGCATGTCTCTTGTATCTCCTTGAGTTTCCTTAAGATTTTTATTCAGAATTCCTTTTCAATCATTTCAAGGGTTTCCTGCTCTCTGGGGTCTCATACTTTAGAGTTATCTTATTCCTTTGTTGAACTCATATTTCCTTTTTTTAAAAAAAATATTTCTGTTATCTCTATTTGATGTCTGATAATCTGGTAGAGCAGTTGTTCTTTTATTCCTATAGAGCGGGCTTTGATGAGAGAGATTCTTGTAGATGTGTTTTATATTTACCTTTGAATAGGGTGTTTTAGTATTGGTTCTGGTTAGATGCAGTAGTGTAGTCTCTGTGTGGGTACTTTAGCTGTAGTCAGCATTGGAGTTGCATGTGAGTGCCTCCATTGCCTATGCACTGGGCACTTATTGATTCCTTGCTGAGATTATCAACACTGTGTTGGGTTATCATGGACGTGAGTGAGATCTTAAGTTCTTAGGGAAAGTTCCTGGGTGCTATGTCATGGTTGTTTTCAACTTTGAGCAGTTATGAATTAAGCTGCTATAAGTGTTTATGTGCAGGTTTTTGTGTGGACATAAGTTTTCAACTCGTTTGGGAAAATACCTTGGAGCATGATCATTGGATTGTGTGGTAGACTATGTTTAGCTTTGTAATGAATGGCCAAATGGCCTTTCAAAGTGGCTGTATCATTTTGCATTTTCAGAAATGGATAAGAGTTCCTGTTGCTCCATGTTCCCACCAGCATTTGATGCTGCCAGTTGGAACTAGTTGTTAATAGTGCCGCAATGTGTAGCAAAAATATTTTAAAGCTAGAATCCACTGGTGAACAGATGGGATCTTATACTTGTATCTCTTTTTGGTGTTTGGGAATAGGACTGACCCCTTTGAATAAAATGAGTCCATTGGGTTCTTATATCCTGTTGATGAGAAACACTTACAAAGGGGTACTAGATATCTTTCTAATTTAGACAGGTATGTACTTAAGAAATTAATTAGAGAAATAAAAGTGGCAATATTATAATTGTATCTCAAACTAGTTAAGTAAGGAATGTGTCATAAAACATTGGCACTTGCTTGGAAAGATATTTTGAACAAAGCTATTTAAAATTCTCTCCTTTGAAAACCTAACTAAAAACTAAAGAGTCAGTAAACTGACTGCGAAGTGAAACCATGATTATCTTTCATCTGCCTTCTGGCCCTCCATTTTCCACCCTCTCTCCACTCTGAGACAAAAAGAACTGAGTATATACATCTTATAATAACCCCAACTCTTAGCTGCTTATGACTATTTATAGATTCTGGCTCATTCTAAACTTTGGCTTCTTAGCTTAAGGTTTTAAGAGAACTTTAAACTGGGCTTGAAACTCCCTTTTCTTATTCATTCGTAAAAACAAGAGGAAACAATACCTTAACAATGTTCATTACCTTTAGACAGGAGACTATAAATGACATTTTCCAAGAAATTAAGTAAATTAATGATGACATTTAAATTTCAAGCTAAGAAGAGTTGCATTTGGGTAGTGGGATAATGAGTATACAGTATTTCTTTCTTTTTTTTTTTTTTTGCTACATTTCTACATCTAATTTCTGTTTCTCCAGACTGCATTTGCCTAGAAATTTAGTACACAAACAGTCAGAATAATATAACAGTGTTTCCCTGGTTCATATTTAACTCTGTGAATTATGGGTTCTCCAATTCCATTCTTCAACACCATCCCCCAGTTCCACATGCTTCTCAAATTCCTCCCAGCTCTGCCAACTTTGTTTGCCGGCCACTAGACAGGACCATTTAGGAGGAAACATTGATTAAGTCTCTGGAAATGAATGTAGAACATGTCACAGTTGAACGTTGTAGGTTGTGGAAGACCCAAGGAACAGGAGGCACTGCTTGTCATTTGCCATTGGCTCTTTTTCTGTTCCCGTCGGGCCTTGTGAATATCTGGTTCCCACGTTGCCCTGTATGTGGTATGGTTAGTGTGGCTCTCTGCCCAGGCTGCTTTGTCCTTCTGTTGTTGTGGCTTCTTGTCAGTCTTTGATCTGGGCTGTAAGGTTACAGCCTCATTTTTACAAAACACTATTCTCACAATAAAAGGCTGACCTGTTTTGTGCTCCCAATGTCTATGTCCAGCTACAGAGCAGGATCTCCTTTCCAAAAACCCCTGTATAAGACCCTCAAAGGTGCAGCAGAGAACAGTGTGTTTGTTGATGGGGTTGAGGAGCCTCTACTCTCTCTGTGGATCCTTCCTGAGAGTTTTTTTCAGTCCTGTATTGAAACAGACCCCTGTTGGTCTATCCTATATCACTTACATGTCCATATACATAATACACATTTTCCATTCCCCTTTTCTTCTGATAATAAACTCATTTTTTTTCCTTGGGGAGTTATCCTTTTCCATTTAATCTATATAGTGCAGTTGGGCTGACACCATCAGTGACTTCTGTGGTAGAATAAAAGTGGCTGCCAACTGTTTATCACTCTTCCAGTTGAGAGAGAAGGCTAATTCTCCTCCTCTTGAATCTGGGATGCCTTAGTGACTTGCATTACTAATAGAAGTGAAACTCTGGGACTTTGAAGATTAGGTTCTTAGGAAGCCTTGCAGCTTCTAGCAAGGGTTTTGGGAAGACTCATTCTGAGGAGCACTGTCCACTATGTAAGAAATCTGACCACTCTAAGACTGCCACACTGGGAATGAGCCCAAGCTTCCTTGTGGGAGGAGATAGACACCTGGCTACCGCCAGCTGTTTCATCAGCCTAAGGCACTAGATAAAGGAGTGAAGAAGCTATATTGGACATTCCAAGCCTCAGCAGATAAAATATGGAGAAAAACTGGAAACCCAGCTATCAGCCAGAACAAAGATCTGAGATATGTTGTCCTAGTCCTCTCCAGCCATTTGGCCCATCCAAAATCGGGCCTCAGACATTGGGAAGCAAAGCTGAGCCATTCCTTCTGTGCCTTGCCCATATTCTTGACTCACAAAATCATCAGTGTAATAAAGCTTGACACCATTAAACTTTATGGCAATTTGTTACACAGATAACTGGAGCTCCAGAGGTCAGTTAACTCATATGCAGGTAATCACAACAGTATATTTGGTTCAGAATTGAGCACATGACCCAGGCCTGGCCAGTCATTATTTCTATCTCCTCCATCAGCTGTAGCAGTTGTTTAGGAGATGAGTTGGTGACGCAAGGTAGGTCAATGAGGTGCAGTACTTAGAATTTTACACAAACTATGACAAAAGTCTTTCTTTCTGTAATGTTGCTGAGAAGGTGAGGTGTAAGCATAGAAAAACAAAGTCTTCATGCCTCCACCAGCTTGTCTAAGAATGGAGAAGGGGAGAGCTTCCCTAAGAAAACAGCACAAAGAGATAGAGTAAGACCGAGTCAGATAGCATCATGAAAGCCAGATCTGTCTTGGACTTTTCAGTTTAAAAATCCAATGCATTTCCAATTCTGCTTAAGCCAGTTTGATTTCTTTTTGTTTTGTTAATTGAAACCAAAAGTGTACTAACTACTATATATTTGAATCCACCCCAGGTACTGGTTTAGCTAGACTTCCTACCAGGTGCCACAGTTGCCTGTAATTTCTAAATTTTCTTTTATAAATATGTCTGATTTTATTAACAAAAATTTTAAAAACCTCTTCTTTTAAAATTTGAAGCTGAAATGTCATGTAATTATATAATATATGACAAGTAATCTTGTGCAGGAGCATTATCATCACCATAATTTTTATCAGAAAAAACTAAGAATCTCATTTTACCTCATTTCTGTAAAATAAAGAAGTCAATGAAGAAAATGAACTAAGTCAGGAAGTGTTAAAGCAGGAATTGAAACTCACATCTGGTTGTAAATTCCGTATTTTCTTCTTTATAGTCCTTGGGAACAGCTTCTTAGGACCTCTAGAAAATTTGATAACAAGCTACATATTTGGAACTCAAAACCAAACGTATTCTCAGAACATATACAAACACCACATGGTCAGTTTGGTTTTTTAATACTCTGGAGAGACACGATAGCAGATGAAAACTCAACACATCTGATTGTCCCCAAATCTTCCCCCTTTTTTTCATGTATACTTTTTATAAATTTGGGGTTCGTAACTTTTTTTTTTGTCACTCAAAATTTTTCGTCAAATGTCATGATCAAGTGGACAATGAGTCAGAAAACATCAATCAGGTAAAATATTTGAGATGGTCTCCATTTCTAATTCTCCGTAGTTAACCCCAAACTTCTACCATACACCTTTGGCTGCATTGACTTGTTTGCTTCTGAATAATTTAACTCTTCAAATTTTTAATTTTGTTTAATTTTGAAACAGTCACAAATTTACACAAAAGTAGGAAGTACAGTACAAAAACCTTTTTTTCCTGTACATGTGAGAGTAAGTTGGGGCTGACCTCAAGCCCCATCACCCTCTATGCTTACTACCTACAAACAAGTACATTCTCAGCACAGCCACAGTACAATCAGAAAATCAAACAGGAAATTAATATTAATTCTCTAATTCCATTCAAGCTTTGCCAGTTGTCCCCATAATGGTCTTTTTAAACCAAAAGGTTAAGTTCAGAATCTCATGTTGTGTTTGGTGGTCATATCTCTTTAGTCTCCTTTCGTCTGCAACATTTCCTCAGCCTTTCCTTGATTTTCATGACTTTGGCAGTGTTGCAGGTTATAAGCCAGTTATTCTATAGACTTGCCTTCAATTTAGATTTTTCTAAACATTCCTCTAAATTCATTTATCGCAGCATTATTCACAATAGCCAAAAGGTGGAATTAATCTAAATATCCATCAAAGGATGAATGGATAAAAAACTGTGGTATATATGTACAAGGGGATACTACTCAAATGTAAAAAAAAAATGATATCCTATCAT
This sequence comes from Galeopterus variegatus, assembly GCF_000696425.1. Lineage (NCBI taxonomy): Eukaryota > Metazoa > Chordata > Mammalia > Dermoptera > Cynocephalidae > Galeopterus > Galeopterus variegatus. The sequence goes on along the minus strand of NW_007727134.1, from coordinate 412,391 downwards.
TTGCAGCAATATTGATGGAACTGGAAACCATCATGTTATGTGAATTATGTCAGGCACAAAAAGATAAATACTGCATGATATCACTCATATGTGGAATCTTAAAAGAAAAGAAAAGGTTCTCATTGAAGTAGAGAGTAGAATAATGGTTACCAGAGGCTGGAGGGTTTGGGGGGTAGGAGGCAAAGTGGTGGACTAATGGGTACAAAACTACTCAATCTACCCTAAGTGAATCATTGTGCAGTATCTGCCTGTGTTGAAACAACATGCTGTACTCCACAAATATGTACAAATAAATGTTAAGATATTTTGAATAAAAAAAATTTGTTTTATTCATCTCTGACAGAAATGCAACAGAACTGCTGCTGCATTCTTGTCATCACGCCCTATCAGGAGCACCCCTTCAACTTGTCCCATCACTGATAGTGTTCACTTTGCTCACTTGATAAAGATGGTAAGTGCCAGGCCTCTCACAGCAACGTTATCCTTTTCCCGTATATAGAACACACTCACATCCCCACCAAGAGAAATAATACAGAGTCTCACCCAGTTACTGTATTCTGCTCAAAATCCAGCATCTCTAGGTGATACACAGTCATTTACGCTGTGTCCAGGTATGGCTCTTCACGGTGGGTCTAGCAGCCTATCAACTAAAATACAAGTTATTTGCCTACTTTCTCACATATCCACTGAATGTCCTACATTCAGTGGCTGAATAGGAGCAAGATTACTGCAACGGAAACTGATTTGGAAAGGGAAGAATAGGTGACACATAGCAGTCAAAGTCTATATTAAATCCTACTAAGCAGGACTTAGAAACTCCCACTGTCTTCACACGAAATCTGTTCCTTCAAGAGCCTGTCTGGATACCTCCAGTTTTGTTCCCAGAGATTAACATTCTAGTTCCTGAGCCTCTGTGGCAAGATATTACTTGTCCGTGATCCTCTGTGTCCACATTTAATGTGAGCATTAGGGAGAAGTTCTGCCCTGATCGTCGTACAGACTTTTTGGAGTTAGGTGGCCTGGAGGTGTCTTTAGGGCTCAAACAGTCACAGAATTTTGCAGCAGTGGTTTGGGATTTCTTTGGCAATATGATGCCTTCAGAAACTCAGTTGGCTTTCAGTCTTCACATGTGGCAGTTCCATGTGCTGGTGACCGTCCAGTGGGGATTCTTCTCATCTTGCAATATGTTTTAAATTTTTGTTTACCTAGATCTTTTCTTCTAATATTCAATAAAGTTTTCTATTTCATAAAGTACATATTTGAGTATTCATAAGCATATTAAAAAGGTATTTTTGTTTTCATCTATGTGTTTATATTATGGATTTTTCCTTCTGTTTCTAGATTACTAATTATTTTAAAAATCAGGAATGGTTGCTTAATTTTATTAAATGCCTTTTCAGCATCTATTAAGGTGATCATATAGTATTTTCATTTTAAATTTAATATCGTCAGGATAGAAAAGACATTAAAGGAAATACCTATGTATCCATTACCCACTTACAGAAATAAAACATTACAAATACAATTCAAACCCCCATGTATCCTTTTCCAATCCTTCTCTCCCTTGATACTCTGCACCAACTCATTATCCTGAGTTGGATTTGTATTGTTTCCATACTATCCAGATGCTTTGCCACACATATATTTCTTCATCAAATATGTAATATTGTTCAGGCTTTTAGTACACGTATTTAATGTTTTACATTGTGTGTATCTCTCTATAAACTACTTTTCTTCACTCAACATTGCTTTTGTGATTCAGCCTTGCTGATACACGCAAGTCTAGTTTATTTTAACCACAACTTAGTGTTCAAACTGAATGAACAAAGTTTATTTATTCATCTTCCTAGTGATGGTCATTTACTTCATTTGCACTTTTTTGCTATTTCAAGGTTATTATGCATTTCTCCTTGTGCTTATATGCAAATTAGGATTGTCAGATTTAGCAAATAAAAATACAGAATGGCCAGTTAAATTTGAATATCAGATAAGCAATGAATAATTTGTTAGTATATGTCCCAAATATTACAACCCTACAAGAGTTTTGTTTGAGAACACAGTAAGAAATCTTTTATGAACTGACCTAGTGCACGCACACACACACACAGCAACAAAAGGTAAGGTTTCCAAAACTAATAATTGATCTCACTTTTTGATATACATTCTATTATTCTTTTTCTATTGAAATTTATTCTGTTCTTTTCTATCCCATCTTATTCCATCCCATTCCATTAAAAAGGACATTTCTTGTACCAGTAAGTTAATTTCACCACTTACTAATTTGCCAAGTGCTACAGTTTGAAAAATGCTATTGGAGAGTATTGCCAGGAGTGGATTTGTTAATTTGTAGGACTTGCATTTTCAGCTTTTCTGAAATAGCCAAATTGTTCTTCAAAGTGGTGGTATATGAATGTTACCAGTGTTCCAAAGCCTCATCAACACTTTTTATTGTCCGCTTGTATAATTTTTAAATTTCATGAATGTCAAATGCTGATTTATTTCAGTTTAAGTGTGCATTTTACTGATTATTATTAAGATTTAGCATCCTGTTCATATGTGATCATTTAAATTTCCTCCTCAGTGAACTGTCTATTCGCAAAGTGGTGGTATATGAATGTTACCAGTGTTCCAAAGCCTCATCAACACTTTTTATTGTCCACTTGTATAATTTTTAAATTTCATGAATGTCAAATGCTGATTTATTTCAGTTTAAGTGTGCATTTTACTGATTATTAGTAAGATGTAGCATCCTGTTCATATGTGATCATTTAAATTTCCTCCTCAGTGAACTGTCTATTCGTATTCTTCATCCAATTTTCTACTGGGTTGGTTACCTTTTCCTTACTGAATTTTAGTCGGTCATGGTATATTTTGCATACTAATGCACTGTGTGTTATGTGAGTTGCACGTGACCTAATTTGTAACTCATTTTTTCACTGTGTGCATGTGAATATTTTTGATATACAAAGGTGATTATTTTAAATGGCCAAGACTTTAAGTCTTTTACAAAATAATCTGTGCTTTTTGCATCTTGCTTAAATAAATTTTTCTTATCCCAAGGTCAAAAAATATATTTCTCCTCTATATTTTCTTCCAGAAGTTTTCACATTTTGGGCAGTGATTTTGTCTATTTTAATTACTGCTATATTTCAAATACCTGGAAGAGTGTCAGCACATGGTAGGCACACAATATTTGTTGAAACAGTTAAAGGAGTATATGTCCCAAATCCTTAGGGGCAAAACAAAGTGAAAATGGAAAATCAAATGGTGAGGGAGACTGGAACGAGTTATTTGATTTGTGCAAGGTGGAGCTTGGAGCTTTGCAATCAAGGCACAGAAAGCCAGGACTTTCAGTGTTTTTAACAGACCCCAGGACCTCAGAAAAGATGTAGACAAGAAAAAACTGCTCAACTAGACATCTAAAAGGATAATGGTTGTATTTTATAAAATATTTAGGTGATTTAGAAAGAATGATTTAGCCTTCTCTATCACAAGAAGTTTACCAGTTAATGTTTGAATTACATTAATAGATTTTAGATTTTAATCCACCCCTACATTCCTGGTGTAAAACATTCTTGATAATGTTATTGAATTTTATTTGCTAATATTTTAGTTAGAATTTCTGCATT
>NW_007727134.1:398023-407923 GCF_000696425.1 Galeopterus variegatus | reverse complement strand
CTTTTGTTTTGTTTTGTTTTGTTTTTGTTTTTTTAATTATAAGGTGTAGTTTTTAAATGGCAAAGAGCTGGGATTTATTTTTAACAAGTATGAGAGCTTCTGTCTTGTAATAGGACGAAATGATCCTTTTCATGTTTATTTTGGTTTCTCATATCTGCCCAACCTAGTTTTTTTTCCAGCTATCACTGTTTTTTATTCCTATCCCTTTCCTACCTTTGTTGGATTGAGGATTTCTCCCCCCTCCCCCGTATTTTATTTTTATTCTCTCTTGTGGCATAGGAGTTATATATTTTATTTCAATTTTTATAGTGTTAACACTCATATTTTTGACCCATATGTTTCACTTATATTCTTCTAGCAACACTCAGAAATATTCAGTGTCTTCTTGTATTTTCGGACATGAAAACAATTGAGCAGCATTTGAAAAGCATTAATGATTTCACCATTCTTCCACCCAAGCTTCATCATAAGTTTGATGTTTGTTGTTGCTTCAATTTTAGCAGAATTCATGTTGCTTTGATAGGAGCTCTTTTCAAACAGATTTCTTATCCTTCTTAGTGCCTCAAACTAGATCCTGTTCAACATGTTGTAACACATTAGTACGAGTTTCTTTTAGTGCCAAAAAAAAAAAAATTTTGAAATCCGTGCTCAGCTTTTCCATAATATGCATTTTCCATAAATTTTTGGAGATCCTTGTACATGTTTAGCATAACGTGACTTATTATGAAATGCTACTCTTCAATTTGTCTTAACATGTTTCATTGCACTGGTTGTCTGTACTCAGTCCACAGTGTCTATTGATTGGGCATGGGTGTTACTTTGGATAGACTAACGCATAAAGATAGATAATTATTGACAGTTCCAGTGCATTGTATTGTGAGCTGTGTACAGCTGCAACACTGCCCAAAGATTTCCATCCCCCAACTCTCTTCCAGTCCCAGTTCCTCCTTTACCCTGCACCCATTCCCATAGCCAGGTCAACGTTGATTGTTTTCTATGCTTTCTTATTCCATTTTTGCATGTTTCTCTAGTCCACAAATTTTTTAATGATTGTTTGGCTGCAACAAAATGTCTCCATATGGTATTCTTATTATATAGCACAAATATAAAGTTGAAAAAAAATTTCTTTAAAGACTCCATGACTTGAAACAGTATCAGCAAATACTTAGTGAATATTTTGCCTTGCTGACAGAAATATTTGATTTATACCCAGATATTGTTGGGTGAGGATACTTTATCACTCTGTTCACACACCAGTCATTTAGACATAGTTTTACAGTCTAATGGGTACACACCAAATTATCAATATTGTTTATTTCAATATATTGGTTACCCTTATTAAATTACTTCAGAAAAGAGTTTGCTCACTTCTATCGTGGAATTTGTTCTCATATAGCTCAGCCTCTTCTCACAGATAGCAGCCAAACATATTATTGGGCATTTTAAATAATTAGAGTCCTTGGCTGGTTCCACACCTGCAGGCCACCACAGCAGGCAAGGCTAATACACATTGAGTCTTTCCTAAACATAAGGGTTTATCAGATAGCTATAAGTCGTGCCACTTATCAGGAGAGGGCAGAGTCTGTCAATCTAAATACTATACACGGAACTCTAGCCTTGAAGAGTAGTAACTATCAACAAGTGTAAAAAGATTGGGGCAAACTTATTGGAAAAGTAAAATCAAATTAAAGGATCAATTCTAAATGATTGCAGGATCTTAAGATATTTTCCGCATATCCTTTCATCTCCATATTTAGTATTACTCAGCCATTAATTCTCCAATTTGTGGCTTAGTTCCAAGATCCTTCATTTGTTTGATTGTTTGTTTTCCAGGCCAGCAAGTATGGGGATCTGAACCCTTGACTTTGGTGTTATAACACTGTGCCCTAACCAACAGAGCTAATTGGCCAGCCCTTCCTAGATAGCTCATTTGGACAAAATGAATTTTCCTTTTTTACCTAAATCTTTTTGGCATGTCATAAAGTTGTGAGTTCTTATTCTGGTTTATTCAGTAAATTACTATCAAATTGCTCTCCCAGTTTGTGTAAACAATAAGTTTTTAAGGACTAAGCAACAAATAACAAGTTTGATTTGAATCCAAATAATGAATGGTAAAAATCAATTTCACTGATTTTGTTAAAAATGGTTAGTAACCACCAATATTTGATATGCATTTGTTTTTATATTTAATACAATAAAGGAAAAAGAATACTCTAAGATAGTTCATTTAGAATCCTTGTTTATATTTCCTCTTTATCCAAGAATTACTTTAAAGAGTAATTGTAAATTTTCAAATGGAGGGAAAGTTTGTTTTGTTTGGATTTTTTATTATTTTATTGGAATTTCCACACTTACTGCATTGGGGTCAGAGACTATTGTCTTATGTAAATTCTGCTTTTTTGACTCATATATTTCAATGTGGCCTAACATACCATTGATTCTGGTGAATGTTCCATGTGAATTTCAAAATGAGGTATATATTTCTACATATTAAGTGTACAGTTTTGTATCCTTTTATTATATCAGAATTACTACTTGTGTTTAAATTTTTGATATCCTTATTATTCTTAGTTTGATATTTTGATTTCCGAGTTATAATAAGCTTTCCTACAATGGTTGGGGATTTGTCAATTTAATCTTCTCTTTTTTTGATCTCTGTATATTTGAAGCTGTGTTGATAGGTGCATATAAGTTTATGATTAAGGAATGACCCTCTTTATCAATAATAAAATTTCTTGCCATACAGTCTTAGTTTTATTTGTATATTGTTACATCTACATTTTTTTCCTGCTCTTTGCCCTATCTTTTCCATTCTTTCTTTTGTTTTGTTTTGTTTTGTTTTTGTTTTTTTAATTATAAGGTGTAGTTTTTAAATGGCAAAGAGCTGGGATTTATTTTTAACAAGTATGAGAGCTTCTGTCTTGTAATAGGACGAAATGATCCTTTTCATGTTTATTTTGGTTTCTCATATCTGCCCAACCTAGTTTTTTTTCCAGCTATCACTGTTTTTTATTCCTATCCCTTTCCTACCTTTGTTGGATTGAGGATTTCTCCCCCCTCCCCCGTATTTTATTTTTATTCTCTCTTGTGGCATAGGAGTTATATATTTTATTTCAATTTTTATAGTGTTAACACTCATATTTTTGACCCATATGTTTCACTTATATTCTTCTAGCAACACTCAGAAATATTCAGTGTCTTCTTGTATTTTCGGACATGAAAACAATTGAGCAGCATTTGATTTTCCTACTCTTTACATCCAAGGAACTATGAAATTTGCAATTTCAGTTTAAGGTTGTTATTCTAAAACTTTGGATCTTTTCACATGATATAACAATAGACTTACCTGTCTATTTTGCTGGCATTACTCACCACTATTTTTTGTATCCCACATACATAACTCCTTTCTTAAGAGTCTGTAGTGGAATGAATTATGTCCCCCCAAAACTCACTGAAGCTGGAATTGTGTCCCCAAGTTTTGTGTATTAGAAACTTGGCCCCCACTGTGATAAGAGGGTGGGAAATCCTATTATGGTAGTTGAAAGGCAATAAAGAAACATGTCTGGAAAATAACTAAATTAGCCTCTGTAGGTAACGTATGATGGCTTGGGCCTAAACAAATAATATATCGATCTTATGTTTATGTAAATATTATTCAAAGACAAGATGTGTAGAGTGATGTGATTACGTTTCTTTTCTTGGTCGATCTGTCTCATTTTTAAAAACTGTTTTGTACTCTAAGTTCTTGTAATTAATTTATCTTCCTACTCTGTACGAGAAGCAAGAGTCCCTCACTATGTTCAAACTTCCTGGAAACATTCCTGCTAGAGCCCTCCATCATCCAATTCTAAACGGGATTTCTGCTTTCCAGGCCTCTGTCACCACTGTCCTCCCAAGCTCTCCCTTCAGCAACACCCTGCAACTCTCTCTGCCTCTCTCTTGTGCCCCTGTGTTGTGGGAAGCCTCCCACCTCCTTTTCTTTTTTCTTATCGTGTTCTTATTTTTGTGAAGCAAATGTTTCATTAATTTTCTGACAAAGGAAACATGAGAGGTAAATTTTTTGATTCCTCATATGGATTTAACGTCTTCATCTTATCACATGTGAGTGATACAGTTTGGCTCAGTGTACACCTCTAGGTTAGAGATCACGTAATAACTTCGTATAGCATACATTATACGAAGTTATACGATAAATTTTGTTTTCTTATAAATTACCCAGTTCCAAGTATTTTGTTATAAGTAGCAGGAATGGACTAATATAGAGTCATTATTTAATTTGCTAGAATACATCCTCAAATACTTCTTTGAAAAAGGATGCTTGGATATGCCCTTATCTTGCTTGTCTTTGAGTGTTCTTCAGTTTTTCCAGAAATCAGTCATCTGAAGCAATTTCCAGCTTATTTGGCTTCAGTTTCCGAACTTGGTGTTTTACCTATGAGAAGATTGCTCCTGTCCTTTGTACACATGGAGCAGAGAGCAAGAAGGATAAGTAAGTGTACCTGCTCTACACACACTTCCTCATGCCAAATATCCTGATGACACTCTCTTGCTCCTTGTATTTACATATCTATTTGAGCTTGGAGTTGCTGTGAAATGTGCATGCCTTCAACTCAGAGCTCATCTGCATATGTTTTGGGCTAAAATTTTCTTAAACAATGCTGTTGGGTATCAGTCTGTTTTCTGTCACTTATAACAGAATACCTGAAACTGGGTTATGTATAAAGAACTGAAATTTATTTCTTATGCTTTGGAGGCTGGGAAGACCAAGGTTTAGGGGGCCCACCTGCTGAAGGCCTTCTTGCTGGTGTGGGACTCACTGCAGAGTCCCCTGGAGTCTCAGAGAATCACATGGTGACAGGGCAAGAATGTGTGCTAAGGCACTTCTTCCTCTCCTTAAAGCCGCTAGTGTCACTGCCATGATAACCCATTCATACATTAACCCCTTAATTCTTGAATGGATGGACCCATTCATGAGGGCACGCTCTTCATGGTCCAATCACCTCTTAAGGTCCCACCTTCAAAAACCATAGCAGGGATTATGTTCCAACATATGCTTGGGAGGATGTTCAAACCACAGCAGTCTTGCTAGCTGCTAGGAAGGCAAAATGGCTCAGGAATGCCATTGGGTGGGTAAGGATGAAATATTGTTCAAAAGCGTGGAGGGAAAGGGAGGTGGGGATGAAGCATGCAAAAGAAGGGCCATCTGCCCTGGCAAAACTGTCCCTGGTCACCGGCTCCAAAGCTTGGTCCTACTTGTTCAGTTTCCTGCTCTGGTTGCTCCCCAGAGACCCTTGGCTCTATCAGGGAAGGAAATCTTCCAGGATGATGTCTTTATAGTTCTGAACTCCAATTTTTACATCTAGAAGCAACCTGTCCTTTGAGGTATGTAAGTACTTCTGAAGCACGAGTTGACTTCCGTAGGCTGGGTCCGGTCCAGTGCCAGGAGCCAGCCTCCCAGGACATAGACGCTCCGTCCTTCACTCCTCTCTGACTCGGCGTCAGAGCTGGCTGCTCCTCCAACCTTACAGTAACACTATGTCAGTGGCTTCATTTCCCATGCCTCCCCTGCAATTTTATCTGGATCATTCTGGTTCATTCTGGAAGATCTTTATGACTTCAAATCTTGGAGAATAAGAATTAATAATAATGATCTTGCAAATATATCTATGTACTAATCCCTAGATTAGAATTTGAGAATATGTTAATTTAGATGGCAAAAGAGACATGGCAGTTGTGATCAAGGTAAGGATCATGAGATGGGGAGATTATACTGTGTTATCAAGGTGGGCCCAAGGTAATCACAAGGGTGCTTATAAGAGATGCAAGAGAGAGTCAGAAAAGTAGGTGTGGTCACAAAAGCAGAGTTTGGAGTGCTACGCTTTGGAGATGAGGAAGAGTCCATGACCCAAGGAATGCAGGCAGCTTCTACAACTAAAAATACAAGGAAGTAAATTTTTCCCTGCAGCCTCCAAAAGTGGCTCAGCTCTACCACCACCTTGATTTTAGCCCATAAGATCCATTTCAGACTTCTGACTTGCAAAACTGTAAAATATAAATTTATGTTGTCATAGCCACTAAATTTGTGGCAATTTGTTACAGCAGCAACAGGAAGCTAACACAGGTAGCATCTTTTTCCAGCAGCAGTGATTCTTTGAGTGTGGGTTACCTATTCCTCATGCTATCTTCAGTGAAGGGCAGACCCAGCCAAAACAACTGAAGCTCTTATATAAACCTCAGTTTCCTCCTCCCTGACAGAGTCAAGAAAATGGACTGGTGCTGTGCTAGCCACCTCGCAGATGGAGAGCTGTGGCGGTTTGCACTTCAGTGGAACAATGCTGTTGGGTATCAGTCTGTTTTCTGTCACTTATAACAGAATACCTGAAACTGGGTTATGTATAAAGAACTGAAATTTATTTCTTATGCTTTGGAGGCTGGGAAGACCAAGGTTTAGGGGGCCCACCTGCTGAAGGCCTTCTTGCTGGTGTGGGACTCACTGCAGAGTCCCCTGGAGTCTCAGAGAATCACATGGTGACAGGGCAAGAATGTGTGCTAAGGCACTTCTTCCTCTCCTTAAAGCCGCTAGTGTCACTGCCATGATAACCCATTCATACATTAACCCCTTAATTCTTGAATGGATGGACCCATTCATGAGGGCACGCTCTTCATGGTCCAATCACCTCTTAAGGTCCCACCTTCAAAAACCATAGCAGGGATTATGTTCCAACATATGCTTGGGAGGATGTTCAAACCACAGCAGTCTTGCTAGCTGCTAGGAAGGCAAAATGGCTCAGGAATGCCATTGGGTGGGTAAGGATGAAATATTGTTCAAAAGCGTGGAGGGAAAGGGAGGTGGGGATGAAGCATGCAAAAGAAGGGCCATCTGCCCTGGCAAAACTGTCCCTGGTCACCGGCTCCAAAGCTTGGTCCTACTTGTTCAGTTTCCTGCTCTGGTTGCTCCCCAGAGACCCTTGGCTCTATCAGGGAAGGAAATCTTCCAGGATGATGTCTTTATAGTTCTGAACTCCAATTTTTACATCTAGAAGCAACCTGTCCTTTGAGGTATGTAAGTACTTCTGAAGCACGAGTTGACTTCCGTAGGCTGGGTCCGGTCCAGTGCCAGGAGCCAGCCTCCCAGGACATAGACGCTCCGTCCTTCACTCCTCTCTGACTCGGCGTCAGAGCTGGCTGCTCCTCCAACCTTACAGTAACACTATGTCAGTGGCTTCATTTCCCATGCCTCCCCTGCAATTTTATCTGGATCATTCTGGTTCATTCTGGAAGATCTTTATGACTTCAAATCTTGGAGAATAAGAATTAGGGCATAGGTTTCTTTCCTCCAAGAAGTCTCTGAGCTCTTTAATCAAATGGTTTCTTAGTTCTCCCACAAAAGAAAAATCTGCTTCAAGGTGGCTTTCCTGTCCCTATCTGTGACTGTCAAGCAGGTGGCGATCTAAATGAAGAGAAAAATTAAACAAATGCAATTTTTGGCAGTGCATTCTATGGGCAAGGCACCCTGTCATAATTGGCTTTGAATCCTCGTTCTGTGACTTCCCATGAATTCTTGTGACTAAATTTATTCATCATATTGTAATATCTTTAAATGGTAAGAGCCAAGTTTTACATATTTATGAATTTTCCCCACTTAACACAGTTTCTGGTTATATAAATGCTCCAATACATATTAAATACTTTGAAATATCACTGTGGAGCAAAGAATGCTGATTGCCTCACAATATCCATTCTCCCTTCTCCCTCTGTAACAGAATCCTGGGAAATGTGCTTGGCTTAAAAGACAATATTTCTCACACCTCTTGCAGCTACATATAGCCAGTGAGAGACATAATCTAAATGTTATGAAGCTTCTAGGAAGGTTTTGTAAAAAGAGGAGGTCCTGTGTCCTTTGGCCCATCTGTTCTTCCACCTTCTAAGATGCAGACACGATGGCTGGAGCAGAGCAGGAATTTTGCATCATGAGGATAATTTCACTTCTAGATTTCTTTTGTGTGAGAAAAATTAATGTCTGTCTTGTTTCAGTTTGTTTTAGGTTTCTGTGTGCAGCTGAACATATTCCTAACTAAATCAAACATGTTTAGGGCCAGCCCGGTGGCGCACTGGAGAGTGCGCCACTTGGGAGCATGGCGGCGCTCCCGCTGAGGGTTCGGATCCCATGTGGAGACCGGTTCCCGCTCACTGGCTGAGCGAGGTGTGGGCGCAACACCGAGGGTTGCGATCCCGTTACCGGTCAGTAAAAAAGGACAAAAAGGAAAAAAATAAATAAAAATAAAAAATAAATCAAACATGTTTATCCTTTGCTTGTGGAGAAAAAAAAAAGTAAAGAAAAGAATCGTGGAGAGAAGATTGAGAAGACTGATGAAACATTAAGAAAAAAAAAGACAATCCAAAATAGTATTAGAATTCTATGTGTGGTGTATTTCCTAAAGTCTTTCAGAGGACAAAACATCTAGTCTGTTCTGTTACCACCTATGTTTTGGTAATGTGAGTTAGCTCAGACAAAATGGTAGATGGGAAAATGATGTCAGTGTAATAATAGTGAAATTGCTTCGATCCACATGCATTTAATCTTCCAAGTATGTGATTTCCAAGAAATTAAGGGCAAACTTTCTCCATGATTTAAATGCAAGTCTTAGCAATTTACAAACACCTTATGAAAAAAATCCTATCTTCCTTTAGTGAAATCAAGGGCTGGGTTAGTGGTTTCAGGAACTAATTGCTATGCATTTCACCATGTTAAGCTATCTGGCAAAGTGAAGACAAATAAGAGAGCTGAAAAAAAAAATCCCTTTGTTTAAAAAAAAAAATGATGAAGGCCTCTGAATCAGATTTTTAGTTTAGATAAAGACTAAAATTTTAATTGGCCTCTTGACAGCAAATGCTCCTACATCTCAAAAGAGAAAGTGCAATCCCCTGAGTTCAAAAGCTGCATGGGGTATGCTGCTGGTGTAGATAGACTGAGGTGGTATTTTTTTTACGTAGATATTTAACTTTTTTGTTGGTGCTCCTGTTATAAAATTGGGTGGTGTGGTTTGTCCCTAACCCTATTTATGCCATGTATTCTTTTATTTCCAGTGTATGCTTTTGTAGAATGCAAAGCTTTACATGAATGCACAGGTGATTTTATTAAAAAATGGCTATACATAAGAAAGCAAGGAGAACAGCTTTAAAGCAAACTATATTGGTAAAATATTCCTTTCTCACATCATAACACCAGTTCTTCAGTCAAGGTTGGCTTTCCTTCTGCTTCCTCCCATAATTTTACTTTACTTAACATAAATCAAATTTAAAATAAAATCTAGAATCAAATCTTGAAAAATGCAAAGCCTTAAACATTTTACCTTCATGCTCTCTTAGAAAGCTAGTAGAGAATGTGCTCTTGAAAAATGAGAGTGAACAAAGAGTTGCAGCAATCAGGGACTCAGTAATGGAGAACCATAGGGGGATGTCCAGGATGCTGGTGAGCAAAACCCAGGAAAATAGCTGCACAGCCACCGAAAGAGCCAACTGCTCAGTCTGGGCCCTGGAGAGGGAGCTTTGGGGGGCCTTAGAACTGAGAGAGTATCTGATAGGTTTGAGCATATGGAAAAGTAACGTCTAAGGTGTTTTAGAGATCTCTTGGGTACACCAGGAAGAATTAGCTATGACAATATGGACAGCCAGTTCTAACTCGATTTGAGAAACAAGACATGTAACAGTACTTGTATCCTCCACTATGTAGAACAGACCATATGTCCTAGGTTGGCTCTTAAGATTTAAGAATAATAAAATGGATGTCATCCTGTTGCTTTTCAAGAGTCCCAGAAACAGGGCCGAGCCTGTGGCGCACTCGGGAGAGTGCGGCGCTGGGAGTGCAGTGACGCTCCCGCCGCGGGTTCGGATCCTATA
>NW_007727134.1:396211-397672 GCF_000696425.1 Galeopterus variegatus | reverse complement strand
CCGGGCACAAAAAAAAAAAAAAAAAAAAAAAAAAAAAAAAAAAGAGTCCCAGAAACAACCCTGTACTTTTAATAGGAGATTTACTTGTATGAAGCACAAGAAATACAACTCTGCCTTTGTGCTGATGGCCTAGCTCAGAGGGTTGCTCTGCCTCCCAAAAGCATGGTCAGGAAGCCCTGTCTCTGCACCTCCCTCACCAGCATAAGACACAGTATCACTCTGCAAGTCCCATCATCCATGTTGCTGATCCTAAGTATCCTCATGCAGACCTTTGGCTTTAGATAATGACAAACACCTATTTCTCCCAGTCCCTTATGTCCAGCCCAGATCTTGCTCCTGAAAGATTCCCCTATTTATTTTGTGCACAGACGGTAGATTTATTGTGATGTAGGCCTCGCTTGTCAAGGTTGGACCTTCATAGGGTCAGTCACTGGAGAAGAAGTTCCTTGTCAGAGAGGACATTAGAACCCCTGCTGGAAGAGACAAGGAAGTCCTGCCTCTTTCTGGCCTCATTTTATTGCCTTTAATAGCACAGGCAATCTGTTTCTTGTAGATTGTTTTTGAGTTACCTCATTGTGTAATCTTTTTGAAGGCATTTTCAGCAACGACAAAGAATCTTTCACTTAAGTTAAAAATTTAACAGTTGGAATGCTAAGAATGCAAATAATTCAACTGAGGTGACAATGTGCTGAAGGGCTACCTCTGGAGAGCAGCTAAAGGTCACACAGGAGCAGGTGAAGAAAATGGTCTCAACTTACTTTTTGGCCTGACATCTGGAATATCCTTTTGATATTGATGATTACAGAAATTTTAAGTTCTGAATTGTTAAAATATTAAAAGATAATAATGTGGCTCTTAAAAACAAGAAAATATGATAATTCTAAAATCAAACCTTTTCAGTTCCTTAGGCATTGTGTCAGGCATCAGAGACCATTTGAAGTTTAGCCCCAGCCAGCTCTCAGGAAGTTCCCATAAGATGAAGAAATGATTAATATTCAAGAAACAGCAGGAAGAAAAACGAAAAAAAGACCACTTCTTATCACATGTAAAATTATACAGTAAGGTCTATAACAAGAGCTGATGAGTGAGATCCAAAAGTCAAATTAATGCAATTGCCCAATTATCCACACACAAGAAACTAAATAAATGAAACTATAGTAATTTTCCATACGTGCACAGTTCAGAAGTTACACATTCTACTAGCTGTGCTGTTTAAATATGACTAGTATGGCTGATTCTGAACATCTGGAACATTTTTAGCTATGTGTAACTTGGAAGTGCACATTTGGCATTTTTTTTTAAGGGTGTGTATATTCACAACTTAGGGAGAAATCCCAAACCGTATTCCACAGTTAAAAGCAAAAACAAGTTTTAATATACTGAGAGAGTACTGCCCTGTGTGGTACAGAAAGACCAGCCAGTCCATGATGGAACTCAGGGCAACCCCAATGTCAATGTGGC
>NW_007727134.1:393723-395388 GCF_000696425.1 Galeopterus variegatus | reverse complement strand
AAAAAAAAAGGACCTTGAAACAAAACAAATGATCCAATCAACAATTGAAACTCCTTTTACAAAAAAAAGAAAAGAAAAAACTAAAGACACAGTCACTTTACCTTTAAAGTTTTTTGGTAGCCACAAAAACTATTTCTACTTTGTGGAGGGGAGGTATTTCTAAATGTAGTAAAATTCGTTTTAATTTTTCAGGAAAACAGAATTCAACACACACCTTTGAAAGGGGATCCAAATGTTGTGCTATAAGTTAATTTAACTTATGTTTACAAGTTATGTTTACCTTACTGGTATATCAACCAACAATATTTTTACCACCTATAAATGGTATGGGAGATGACTATAATGGAATCTTTAGGACAGATATTCTCTTCAGTATGGAAAAATAATCTATGATGAAAAAACTTTAAAAATAGTGTTGTAAAATTATAACTACCTGGAAAAATGTTTAATTTATCAAGAGACTATTATTATTTATATAGGAATGTTCTACTGTAAAATACCCAGCTATACTAAATCCAAACTTTAAAAAATCACATTAACTAGGAAATAATTATTTACTTTTCACAAGTGTCTAGGCTTTGCAAAATAATTTATTTTAATGTTCTTTTTAAATAGTCAGTACCCTTGTACATTTAGAAGGTGATCGAATTGACAAAATATGATTTACATATCTCTTTTCAGTAACATACTGTCTTTCAAGTGAGATTCTCTAGAATGTTCATAAACAAATTTGTTCCAGGAAAGTCAGCTGAGGAGCGTTTTAAGTGGTGCTTTCACTGTTCAACAAAACATTATTCACAGTCTTGCTGATATAACGTAAAACCCTGAGAAGGGAAACGTGCTCTGGAACAAAGGTCAGTGTTATAAGGCGTTTCCCTGGCTGGTTTGTCATGTGGCTGAGGTTTTAAAAAGGAAAAGGAACTTTCATAATTCAACAGAGCAAGTGACCTACAAATGATCAATTCTTTTTTGTGCTTTATGGTGAAATAACATCTTTAGAAACAGCAACAATGCCAATTATGATAGTAGAATTATATCGACATTTCAGAAAATTTAAAAAGATGAAATTCTCCATTCTGAAAATCCATAAAAATTTATGGTAATTATTCTTATCTTTACACCTACCTATTAGCAACATTATAAATTAGACATGGAATATTAAAGAGATTTTCTTATGCAGTAATACCTTGGGTTAGTCATACCCTACCATGGTAATTGTTAGAGTACATTCATATTTGTGGCTTTATTTTTGAATCAGACCACTGAAAATCCTGAATAAAGAAACATGTCTGGAAAATAACTAAATTAGCCTCTGTAGGTAACGTATGATGGCTTGGGCCTAAACAAATAATATATCGATCTTATGTTTATGTAAATATTATTCAAAGACAAGATGTGTAGAGTGATGTGATTACGTTTCTTTTCTTGGTCGATTTGTCTCATTTTTAAAAACTGTTTTGTACTCTAAGTTCTTGTAATTAATTTATCTTCCTACTCTGTACGAGAAGCAAGAGTCCCTCACTATGTTCAAACTTCCTGGAAACATTCCTGCTAGAGCCCTCCATCATCCAATTCTAAACGGGATTTCTGCTTTCCAGGCCTCTGTCACCACTGTCCTCCCAAGCTCTCCCTTCAGCAACACCCTGCAACTCTCTCTGCCTCTCT
>NW_007727134.1:389088-392318 GCF_000696425.1 Galeopterus variegatus | reverse complement strand
TGAATGTTCCTTAAAAATATCATCCTGTTTCTCTTTTATGAATTCAACATCTTCTTTATCTCTCTGAAGAAGATTAATTACGAATTTTTGATTTTTTTTGTCATTGTTTCTTCCCATTTTTTTTGTTTGTTTTGTTTTAACTTCTGTCTTTTATGCTAGAGGCTTTTTCAAATTGTTGGGAATCATTGGGTATCTGCTCATTTTTAAGAAGGGCTAAAAAGATCACTAAAAGCCAGGATGGGACTTCATTATAGAGTGACGAGGCTGACTGTCAGTATCTTAAGGTCTTCTCTCTTGAGTCTCTCTGTTTCTCCAGAGAGGCATCCTTCAATCTCCTGCCTGAGGAGGTACAGGGGATGGGTATAAGCCTGACTGTTAGTGTCACTGAAGCCAATGGATGGATGAAAAACGGGCCTGGGGTCTCACTATTCACTATATAGATTCTTCCCTTCTTCATTCATTAGGGAGTAAGTCTTCAGTATTCTGCAGATGTAGGTGACCTGCAGATGAAGGTGATTCTATCAGTCAAGGTGTAGACAGGGCTGGTTCCATTTGGAGGCATCAGGGGAGAATCTGTTTCTTGTCTTTTCTAACTTCCAGAGGCTGCTGGCATCCTTTGGCTCATGGCCACATCATTTCAATATCTGTTTTCTTCCTTACATATACTACAAACTTTGACACTCCAGCCTTTCCCTCTCGTAAAGACCCTTGTGATTACATCAAGGCTTGATAATTCAGAACCATCTCCCCACCTCAAAATGATTAACTGATTAACAAATAAATGATTAATGTGATTAACATCTGAAAAGTCCATTTTACTATGCAAGGTAGTGTATTTACAGTTTGTGGGATTAGGATGTGGACATCTTTGGGGGGGCTCATTATTCAGCATACCACAACTGGTAACTCACATGTTACTTCAATTTAATAAGTTCCAGATCAATCTTCTAATCTTCCCACCTCCTATATCTGCACATCTTAGAGTACCCCCGACCTCTCAGCAAATATGCCAACATCTACCTATTTGCTCATGCCAGAAACCCAGTACTCATTTTAGAATCCCCCCTGTAACTAATCCACATCATCAACCACCAAGTCTTCCTTATGCTTCATCCTAACCTTTTACAAATTTCTCTTATTTTCTCCTTCTCCACTGTAATTGGCACATCAGGACTACTGCATCTATGTGCCAGCACCTCTCCTCACATCCGAAACTTATCCTCACAACCAATCCATCCTCCAAGCACTAACCTGCATAATTGTTTTCAATGCAAATCTAATGGTGTTACTCTTTTCAGAAGTTTCAGTCCAGCCCCACCTACTTCTCCAGCTCCATCTTCAGCTTGGTCTTTCTCTGACCCTGGAGTTCTAGCCATAATGGCCGTTCAGCTCCTGGAATGCATTGAGCTTCAATTCAACTCCAGTGCTTTTGCATTTGCTATTTTCTTTACCTGGAGCACTTTTCCTCTGTTTGTCACTTGGCTAATGCTTACTCTTTAGCTTAAAAGCCACATCCTCAAGGAAGCCTTTGCATTCCTGATGAAATTTTGATTCCCTTGTTATATCTTTTCATAGTCTCCTGAGCTTTTTCTTTATACATGCATCACAAATTTATTTGTGTAATTATTTCTTGTAGTTAACAGACTTTATTTTTTTCAAACAGTTTTAGATTTATAGAAAAATTAAGCAAATAGTTCAGTGTTCCTATATTCCTCCCTGACAGTTTCCCCTATTATTAACATCTTGTACTAATGCAGTACAATTTGTTACAATTGATGAACCGATACTGATACAATATTATTAACTAAAGCACATAGTTATACATAAGAATTCACTCTTTGTGTTGTACAGTGTGTTCACAACTTGGGTGTCCTAGAATTTAATTCAGTTCAGACACTAAGTACCCAGAGTTAGCATCAGATTCCACAAAGTAAGGAGACAAGGTCAAAAACAAAATTGCCCTGACTTCAGATGCCAGCTGCAAGTGGGGTCCTCATGCTACTCACACTGCTGTCCAATTTGGTTAGAAATTCAGGGGTTCCACAATCTCCCTTCAGATTCAATCATTAGCTAGAATGACTCAGAACTCACTGAGAGTGCTATACTTATGTTTAAAGTTTTATTATAAAGGATACAAATGAACGGATAAAGAGGTACATAGGGCAAGCTCTGGAAGGGTTCCAAGTGCAGGAGCCTCTGTCTCTGAGGAGCTGGGGTATTCTACTTTCTCTGGTATGTGCATATATCTGCCAACCAGGGAGTTCACTTGAGCCTTGGTGTTCAGAGTTTTTATTTAGGGTTTCATTATATTGGCATGATTGACTAAATCATTGGCCAAGTGCATGAACTCAAACTTCAGAGTCCCCCTCTTTGGAGGTCAGAGGTTGGGGCAGAAAGTTCCAGCTGTGATCACAAGCTTGGTGTTTCTGGTGACCAGCTTCCATCCTGAAGCTTTCTAGGGTCCCTTTTCCTCATTCCTCTGCAATGAGCCACCTCATTAGCATAACAGAGACATTCTTATCAATCAGAAAATTCCAAGGGTTTTTAAAGCTCTGTGCTAGGTACTGAAAATATAGACCAAATATATGTATGTGTATATGTATATATGTGTGTGAATATATATATAAATTATACCACATACTGTCCTATGATTTTTGACAAATGCATAATGTCATGTATCCACCATTATAAATATCATACAGGATAGCTTCACTAACCTACAATTCCCCTGTGCTTCACCTTCTTATCCCACTTATCTCCCCGGAACCCCTGGTAACCCTGATCTTCTTACTGTCTCTATAATTTTGCCTTTTCCAGAAGGTCATACTGTTAGAATCAGTATGTACAGTACGTAACCTTTTTAGACTGACTTCTTTCACTTAGCAAAATGCATTTAAGATTTTCCCATGTCTTTTTGTGGTTTGATAGCTCATTTTAAAAATTGCTGAGTTGGGCCGGCCCGGGGGCGCACTGCTACAGTGCGCTGCTTGGGAGCGCGGCGGCGCTCCCGCCGAGGGTTCAGATCCCACATACAGACCGGCTGCTCACTGGCTGAGCGAGGTGCGGACACAACACCGAAGGTTGCGATCCCGTTGCCGGTCCCGGTCCGGTACGGGCGCAACACTGAGGGTTGCGATCCATTGCCGGTCACGAAAAAAGACAAAAAGGAAAAAATAAATAAATAAATAAAAATTGCTGAGTAATATTTCATTGTATCAATGTACCACAGT
>NW_007727134.1:387627-388387 GCF_000696425.1 Galeopterus variegatus | reverse complement strand
TTTTTTGTCCATTCCCCTATTGAAGGACGTCTTGGTTATTTCCAATTTCTGGCAATTGTGAATAAAGCTGCTATAAATATTCACGTACTGTTTTTGTATGGACATAAGTTTTTAACTAATTTGAGTAAATACCCAGGAACATGATTAATGGTTCATATGACAAGTCCATGTTAGCTTTGTAAGAAACTTCCAAATTGCCTTCCAACATGGTTACACCATTTTGCATTCCCATCAGCAATGAATGAGTTTCTGTTGCTCCACACCCTAGATGGCATTTGGTGTTGTCAATGTTTTGGATTTTACTCATTCTAATAGGTGCGTACTGGTATCTCATTGTTGTTTTAATATGCAATTCTTAATTTTATGTAATGTTGGGCTTCTTTTTATATACTCCTTTGCCAGCTATATCTTCTTTGGTGAGATGTCTGTTCAGATCTTTTGCCTAGTTTTTAATTGGCTCGTTTTCCTATTAAGGTTTAGGCATTTTCTGTATATTTTAGATACACATCCTTTATCAGATATATATTTTGCAAATATTTTTTCCCAGTCTGTAGCTTGTTTTCTCATTCTTTGACATTGTTGTATTGGTCTGTTTCTGTTGCTTATAACAAAATCGCTGGAACTGGGTAATTTATAAGGAAACAATATTTATTACTTATAGGTTTAGAGGTTGGAAGTCCAAAGTCCAGGGAGCACATGTGGTGAGGGTCTTCTTTGGTGGTGGCTTTACAGCAATGCAGGGATCTCACATGGCAGAAAA
>NW_007727134.1:386280-387604 GCF_000696425.1 Galeopterus variegatus | reverse complement strand
GGTGGCTTTACAGCAATGCAGGGATCTCACATGGCAGAAAATGGTGGAGCAGAGAGAGAGATTCTCACATGCTCTCCTCTTAAAGCACTTGGAACCACTCCCCAGACCACCATTATTAATCCATTTGCTACGGCATGGTCCTACAATCTAATCACCTCTTCAAGGCCCCACCTTTAAATTACCATAATAAAATTTCTCAACCTCTACACTGTCATAGTGGGGACTAAGTTTGGGAGTAACCCACAGCCATGCAAAAGTTTTTATTTCAATTAAGTCCAACTTGTCAATTTTTTCTTCCATGGATTGTGCTTTTGTTTTTGCATCTAAAAACTTTTTTTAGACCCAAAGTCACCTAGTGTTGTAGATTGGATGACCCCAACCTCATGGAAGCTTAAATCCCTACTGTAACTGCTGAGAGTGGGAAATCCTATTACAGTGATTGAAAGGTGATCCTTGAAGAAGTGATTAGATTGTAGGACTGTGCAATAGTGAATGGATTAATAATACTGTTCAGGGGCGTGGTTCTGAGGGCTTTAAAAGGAGAGTGAATGAGGAGGTTGGTCTCTCTGTTCCACCATCTTCTGCCATGTGAGACCCCTGTGTCACTGTCACCACCACCAAAGCCTTTACAAGCCATCTTCCCTGGACTTTGGACTACCTAGCCTCTGAAACTGTAAGCAATAAATTTCATTTTCTTCATGAATTACTCAGTTCCAGGCATTTTTAAAAAAGAAACAGAAACAGACTAATACACCTAGATTTTCTCCTATGTTGTTTTGTAAAAGTTTTATAGTTTTGCCTTTCAAATTTAGGTCTATTGTCCATTCTAAGTTAATTTTTGTTAAGGATGTAAGATCTATTTCTAGATTTATTTTTTACATGTGGAAGTCCAATTGTCACAGCACCACTGTTGAGAAGATAATCCTTTCTCCATGGAATGCCTTTGCCCCTTTGCCAGATATTCGTTGAATGTATTTGTGTGGATTAATTTCTGGGATTTTCATTCTGTTCCCTTGATCTATTTATCTATTCTTTTGCCAATACTACGCTCTCTTCATCACTATAGCATTATAGTAAGTTTTGAAGTTGAGTACTGCTAGGGACTGAATTGTGACCTTCCAAAGTTTTTATGTTGAAGCTTAACCCCCAGTGAGATGGCATTTGGAAATGGGGCCTTGGGAGATAATCAGGTCATGTGGGTAGTGCCCTCACATTGGGATCAGTGCCCTTAGGAGAATAGACAGAAGAGAGCTTTCTTCCTCTCTCTCTCTCTCCTCTGCCATGTGAGGATACAATGGGATGATGGCCATCTGCAAACCAGAAA
>NW_007727134.1:384646-385950 GCF_000696425.1 Galeopterus variegatus | reverse complement strand
CCTTCCAAAGTTTTTATGTTGAAGCTTAACCCCCAGTGAGATGGCATTTGGAAATGGGGCCCTTGGGAGATAATCAGGTCATGTGGGTAGTGCCCTCACATTGGGATCAGTGCCCTTAGGAGAATAGACAGAAGAGAGCTTTCTTCCTCCCTCTCTCTCTCCTCTGCCATGTGAGGATACAATGGGATGATGGCCATCTGCAAACCAGAAAGTGGGCCCCTGCATGACCCCAGATCTGCCAGCACCTTGATTTTGCACTTGCCAGCCTCCAGAACTACGAGAAATACCTGTCTGTTGTTTAAGCCACCCAGTCTATGGTAATCTGTTATAGGAGGCCAAACTAAGATAGGTACTGACAGGCCTCTGAGTTTATTTCTCTTTTTTGGTATTGTGTTGGCTCTTCGGGGTGTTTTTTCAACATAAATTTTTGGAATAAATTATTTTTAAAAGTCTATGTCATCAGCTAAACTCTAAGCTCCCTGAGGGCAAAGTTTTCTTCTTATTAGGTTTTCACCTCTTCGTGCTCGGATTTTTATTAATTTTATCAGAGTAAATTATTGTGTCATTAAATAATTTAGCTAGAAATAAATGCTTGTAAGTTAATGCTATTTTGTCAAGGACTCTACGGTATTTCACGATAACTGCTCTTGGGTAAACTGTGCCTCAGTTTCTTCGTTGTGGCATGTTGTTATCTACCCTACGTATTGATGTAAACACCAAATACGACTATATAAATTAAGTTCTTAGAACAATGCCTGGCACATAATCAGCCCTCAAGAAATTATTAGTTTTCTTGTTTTTGTTTTTGGATACAGCCATTACCTTTGCGCAGTTACCACACATCAGCCCCAACAGCCAGTGAGCATCACACCGGGGGGGACAAAGAAAAATAAAATCAAAGAAAAAATTTGTAACAGAAAAATAGGGCGTAAGTTGAGAAGGAGTAGTGGGAGAGCTCACTGCTTCTGAGCTCTGGTGGGGAGTAAAGCGAGCGGAGGGTGCAGGTAGGACAGCAGTGGTGGCAGTTAAAGCCTGGGGGAGAAAATCTCCAAAGAGGAGGTACGGGTTCTCGGACTTCTTTGTATTGCAGGCGACAGGAACCAAGTGACCAGGAGCGAAGATACGCACAGCAGTGAGCGGGCGGCACGGCGCCCTTGGGCACAAACCGTCAGGAGGGCGGAGAAAGTGGTGGCATAACCGAAGGGCAGAGCCGCGCAGGGACACTAGGTGGCATGGTCGGCTCTACATCCCCCACCCAGCCCATGGAGCAGCAGGAACGACCCCACGCCCCGCCCCCGCTATCT
>NW_007727134.1:382357-383785 GCF_000696425.1 Galeopterus variegatus | reverse complement strand
GGTCTCGGAAGTCCGTGCCAGTGACCGGAGGAACGGCGGCGAGAAGGTTCTCGTGGTCTAGGTGAGCGGCCCCGGGGGAAGGAGGGACGCCTGTGCCGCGTCCCAGGCGCGAAACCGAGGGGCGGAGGCGTGGGGGATCCGGGCTACTTAACGGTGAGAGCCCCGTCGCCGCGGTTTTCAGGCGGCGGCGGCGACACCCTCTCCTCAGGGGGCTCCGCGCCCCTCTCTGCGCCCAGTTGGGCATGGAGGGAAAGTTTGCGGGATCCGCGCGCTCGGCGTGGCCCGCGACGCCGCCAGGTTCGGGGTCCCGACCGGGCTGGGGGTGGGGCGGGCAGAGCCGAGCCCAGAGGCCTGGCTCGGGGCGACGCCGGCAGCCCCGCGGCAGCTCTGAGACTCTTTCTCAACCGCTGTCTCTCGATCCTTGTTGTTCCTGCTCGATCCGTTCTCCAGAGATTGGTAAAGAAAGAGCGGCTGGCCTGGGTCCCCCCGGTGCTGCGCATTCCTTCCTTGGTGGCTTAGTCGGACGTCTGGATGGGAAGGAGGACGGCGCTGTTTGTTTAGTGGGCGAAGCCGTGACTTGAGAAGCGGGAGGGGGGAGGTCGTTCGCTGTGCGCTTATTTCTGGAGAAGTTGGAGCAAAGGGAGAAACGTTTCCAATAGGCTGTGTTCAGAAGGAAATATCCCTTGAGATCTGGTGACTCAGGGCTTTCCTTTCAGGATTTCCTTGTAATAACGGGACAACTTGTAATAATGGGACGGGGGGGGGGGCATATGGATGTGGAAAGTTTTCACTTTCGTCAAAGTGGAATTACTGAATCATGGGGTCTTCTAATGTGCCAGCTTTTGAGAGGAGTTTCTAGGATTACCTAGTATGTGTACATTAAGTGCATGCACATTTACTGTTACTTTTTTTCCATTAACTAAGTACATTACTCAGAAAGTACACTCGGTTTTAAAGATAAAACAATTGAGGGCCTAAGGTCTTGTAAATTAGATTGATTTCTAAATGTGTATATAATTAGTTAAAACTCATATTTGTTCAGTTTTTTCATTCTTCTATTTCAGGTTTAGGATAAACGGTAAAAAAAATGTGTGTGTGGTTTTTTGTTGTTGTTGTTGTTTTCCCATTTTTTTTGTTACCAACTGTAAACTTTTGTGTCTTAAATGGTAAATAAATATTCTAGATGAAGCGGTTTGTGCCACAGAATAAAAATAAGTGGAATGACTTTTAAAAGGTTCAGTTAATAGTGACTGCATTATAATGCAAATTTAACTTGGGAAACGTCAGTTTTTAGTTCTGTTTTAGGCATTATAAGAAAGGATATAAAAATCACAAACAAAAGGGGAAGAATTTGTTAATGGTTGATAGTTAAATGTACTGTTTAATTAGAAAGATCTTTAAAATTACCATAATTCAACTATTTTTTTT
>NW_007727134.1:370009-381865 GCF_000696425.1 Galeopterus variegatus | reverse complement strand
ACTCCCTTAAACAACTTTACAATATTTCCTACATCTAGTCATAGTTATTTTAACATTTATTAATTTTTTTCCAAGTGCTGTCAACATTTTTTAAAAAAAATATTTCGTTGTTGAGGAGGTGAGCAGTCACATAACTCAAAATTTAAGCAGTAAAAAAGGTATACAGTATAAAGTCTTTCCTTCCTTTCCCTCCAGCCAACCATATTCCCTGCTGGTAGGCACCTGTTTTAAGTTTTGTTAGATATCCGTCCAGGGATATTGCATGTGTATATAGGCAAAAATAAAAGTACATTTTTCTCCTTGCTTTCAATACAAATGTTAATATACTTTGTTTACTGCTTTACAACGTGCTTTTATTTTTCCAGTTAGTGACAATATTTTGGAGCTTTTCCAATATCAGTATGTATAGAACTTTCTCCTTTATTTCAAGTCTTCTGCTACTAAAGTCAATGCTGCAGTGAGTAATCTTTTACATACTTGCTTCCTCCATGCAAGTATGTTTGTAGACTAAAGACCTGAAGTGGTATTGCTAGGTTGGAGGGTATCTGAGTTTATAATTTTGGTAGATACTGCAAAGTCACTCTACATGGAAATTATACTAGTTTACACTCCTGCTAGTAATGTCTGAGTGTTGCCCAAAGCTTTGCTTTCAGAAAGTGTTGTCAAACTTTGGATTTTTGCTAGTCCCAATAAGTGAGAAATGGACTCCTGTGGAGATGAACCATTATGAAAACCTGTGTAGAGGTTCCTCAAAAAACTAAAAAGAGAACTGCCGTATGATCTAGCAATCCCACTGCTGGGTAGTTATCCAAAGGAAAGGAAGTTAGCATGCTGAAGAGATCTCTGCACCCCCATTTTTATTGCAGTACTATTCATAATAGCCAAGATGTGTAAATCACCTTAAGTGTCCATTAACAGATAAATGGATTAAGAAAAGGTGGTATGTATGCACAATGGAATACTGCTCAGCCATGAAAAAAAATGAAATCCTGTCATTTGCGGCAACATGGGTGAACCTGGAAGACATTATGTTAAGCAAAATAAGTCAGGCACAGAAAGATAAGTCCTGCATATTCTCATTCAGTATGTGTGAGCTAAAAAAAAAAAAAAAAGTTGAACTATTAAAACTAGAGAGTAGAATTGTGCTTACTAGAGGCTGGGAAAGGGAGCAGTAAGGGATAGGGAGATTGGTTAATGGACACAAAATTACAGCTGGACAGGAAAAATAAGTTCTAGTGATGTACAGCAGTGCTAGGTATCTGTAATTAGCAGTAATTTATCATATGTTCTCAAATAGCTAGAGAGGAGCTAAAATATTCTTATGAAAAAATGATACATTTTTGCAATAGGGAATATGCTAACTACCCTGATTTGATCATTATACGTTGTATACTTATATTGAAGTATGACTCTGTAATCCATAAATATGTACGATCAATGCATTTCAATTAAAAAGTACCTTTTAAAAAAAGACTTTATTTGGCCATACTACTCAGTGGCTGACCATCAAAATCCCCCTGGGATTTATTAAGAAGAGTTGCTGAGTTCTTCTGATTTCAATTAAAAAGTACCTTTTAAAAAAAGACTTTATTTGGCCATACTACTCAGTGGCTGATCATCAAAATCCCCCTGGGATTTATTAAGAAGAGTTGCTGAGTTCTTCTGTGAAGTTTGTGTCAGCCTAGGAAACTATTTTTAATCTGATGATTAGCCAAATTAAAGGAACATTGCTCTGGAAGACTGTTTAGGACTTTATCAAGGTATGTTCCTTTATACTGTGTATGAACCATCTGGAATGCTTATTAATCCTCAGTATATTAGAAAACATGGTCATCACTATTTACTATCTGGGTTGAATGGACGCTTTATTTTTATTTTTTATATTTTAAGTCATTTTATGAATAGTTTGCAGAAGTGAAAATAGACAATGAAACACAACTTTACTAAAAATTTTAATAACAGTTTCAACGTAACACACCCAAATTATTATTCCAAATTTTCTTGGTTGTGAAGATATATATATATAGCTGAAATGGGCAGCATATTTGAATTCAACTAATTGTTTAATTGTTGTACATTAACCTGAAGCATGTCCATCTTATAATGATAGTTCCAGATTTCAAATACACTTCTAATGTTTAACTTATTGTTATGTCAAAACACAATACTGATTTCAAATGTATCTCTAATACATTCTCTCATTACTATTTGGTAATTTTTGCACTTCCATTGTCAAATGCAGTACTTCTGAATTCTTTAATGGTTCATGATTTTGTTGAGAGGATGACCATCTTTGCTCTAAACTTGCAAAGAATTTTCTTTTATAGGTTTGTAAACACCATTTAGAATAATCAATGCAATGATTTTTTTAAAAAAATTTCTACGGTACATTTTCCTTCCAGTCACTTTTTTTATACACCTGCTTATATTTGGCTACTTACAAACCATCCCAGGTGAATTTTGTTGTACAAATGTAGAAGATGAAAGAAGATTATAATATCCTCTTAGTAAAACAGGATGGTCCAGGGACTTTTCTCAAACTGTTGCATGGTAACATCCTTCCTGCTGAATGACTGAATGTAAAATCATATTTCTCTGATTAATTACAGATATATTGTTTACGTAGATTCTCTTAATTTTTAGGAATTTCTGTTAGGATATCATCATCTGAAAACTCATATTTTGAGATTTTGCTTATATGATCAATTTCCTCATTAGAAGAGTCTGGAGTGCAGCTATTTGTCTTTTTGCATTCATCTCTGATTTGTCTAATAAATATCTTTCTCCTTTAGTTTTCTTCTCCCTGCCACCATAGATGAAAGATTCCAAATCCTGTACTGTGTTCAGTGAATGTTTTTTTTTTTTTTTAAAAAAAAAGAGGACTACAAAGTGGTATCTTTAGACTTTGTACCTTCTTAAAAAATGCATTACTTTGGGCAATACAAACTGAATGATATGTAATTTGATGGTTTTTTTTCACTATTGCATCATCCTAGGCAATTGTATTAATTTTTGTTGTCATTTTAGTCTTTCTTTTAGCATAGTTGGGAATAACTGATGAATAATGATAAATAATTCCTAGCTAAAATGTTTCAAGATATAGGAAGGATAAATTCACTAAGATCTCATAATGTATAATTGTTTACATTTTAATGTATTCTGATATTTAGAATATTCTAGTGTTAGAATATTTAATATATTCTAAATAATGTGTTTAGATTATTTTATGTAATTTAAGTGTATTTTAGATTTATAAAAGGGTCCGGTGAGCCTGTATGGTATTTGTAAAATAGAATGATTTTACTCTATTAAAAATTTTTCCCTCTTTTTTCTTCGAAAGATCTCTATGGAAAAAAACAAGTCATGAAATAGAACTGTTCAAAAAAGAAACACAAAAATTAAAGTTGGGTACACTGGACCCTGATGGTATACAAAAGATTAAAGGGCACATTTCCTGGACCCCACCCCAGGCCTAGTATTTCCTTACTGTTTCGGTTTCTGCCTCTAGGACTCAGGAATCTGCATTAACAAGATTTCCAGGTTATTCTTACATACTTTAAAGTTGAAGAATTGCTGTTTTAGGACCTTAAGATGGTTTTTACTTTGATGCCATATGGTAGTATTTTAGGCTACTGCTCGGATGTGCATTTCAGTTTTCTGTGCCAGTGAAAAAGGTTTATTTTTCATTTTACAGTAATTAAGGCTAATTAGGTTACTTCTTAGTTCATGTGGAAACGATCTATGGGACTAGACTATTCAAACCCTTTGTTGTTGAGGAGTTAGAGGAATATAGCTTGTGGAAACATTTAAAGAGCAAATGTGTTCAAAACTTTTTGCTTCATAGAAAAAGAATTTTTTGTTAACGATCTATGGGACTAGACTATTCAAACCCTTTGTTGTTGAGGAGTTAGAGGAATATAGCTTGTAGAAACATTTAAAGAGCAAATGTGTTCAAAACTTTTTGCTTCATAGAAAAAGAATTTTTTGTTAATGTATCATACGTTAGAGACCCTGGAAAGCAACTTAAGTTGGTGGCAGAGTTGGGATTAGGACTTGGATCTTGAGAGTCTTGCCCACTGTGTTTATGTTAAGATCAGTGATTCTGCAGTCCTGAATTTTCATCATCCCAACGTGTTTTTTAATAGTTCAGATTAAAACAAACAAGCAAACAAATATTATTTCAACACAAATAGTCACACCATTTTTAAGGAAGGCCAGCTGTAGTGGGTGGTTTGAGAAGGGGCGAGATCAACAACTCAGAAAATAAGTATTGCTGTTTCAGGTGATATTATTTGGAAAACTTTACCAATGTGTTTCCTACTTCATTAATCAGAGGATTGCAGCTAGAAAGCAAATAATCACATTCTAAAATATCACATAGAGCATTTGAGTTGTGAGAGTGTTTGGTCTGTGCACATATTTGAAGACTCCTTGGAAGTTACCCAGATATTTTCCTGAGAGGGTTTAGGCACAAGCGGGAAACTTGATACTGAGGAAGAATAGATATTTTTTGTGTGTTTAGATGTTCTGAAGAAACCATGAAACTACCCCAACCCCTGAGAAATCTTTTAATAGAAACTAATTTGGGGGATTATTTTCTAAGGCCCAGAGATGCACTGAGTTCAGGAACCTTTCGTAAGGCATGAAGAGAATCAAGGAGGTTACAAGGAGTGTAGAGTGGGCCAAGCCTGGTTTAAGAGTAAGTGGAAATTCTAGTTCTCTTTAGGGAATTAGGCCAATGAAAAAAAGCTGTTATGGTCAGGAAGCTTGTGATCAAACTTTGATAGAGTAAATGGCAAGATCTTTTGCCTACTGATTTCAGGAGCGGAGGGTGCTCTTCTTATTAATCTTATTAATTAATTAATCTTATTAATTACTCAACTGAAAGGAAGACCTAGAAACAAAATTCTGTAGTTTAGTTGATACAGTAATAGTGTTTGATAGGAGGTGTAAGTGAAATAAAATGAGAATTCTTACACTGGTGTCATAGTTATTTTCAGAATGCTCTTAAATCTCGTTAATGGTCACTGGGAAGTTCCAGCCGTAATTGGAAAAGTTTCTTTCCTAAGGGTGGCTTTGTGGTTCTTCAGAAAGGGCTAAGTGATTCTGACTTAGATCAGAGATTTAAATATATAATATACAAGTTAGCTAATGGAGCTCTTCAGAAAAACAGTGCAAACATTTATTATTCTCCTGGAAGACTTTTTACACTGTTTAAGTAAAAATTATGGACTTTCTCTATGAATATTTTGATCTTTTCAATAAGTATTTAAAGATATCTTGTTTACTGTTATTTTGACAGTATTTGTAAAATATTTAATAAACAATTGATATTTTTGAGGTTAAAGCATTTGTGCTGCATGAATAAGAAATTGAGTGTGGGCCTTACTCTCAAGTAATAAAGATAAGCATAAATATGCTGTAATGTAAGGCATGGAACTGCTGAATTGAGAGGAGCCAGTAATGTCAGACTGAGGTCATCCAAAGGCACCCTCACTGAAGAATTTGCACTTAAGCTAGGCTTCACGGCTGATTAGGATTTTGTTAGGTGGAAAAGTCCTGGAAAGACATTAAAGCAAGGGAAAGCACCTTTTACAAAGATATGGAGGCACAGAAACACATGACCTGGTGGCAAATAGAGAGTAGTTTGTAGCTGGAACATTTTAATGTTCAGAAAGAAATTGGATAAAATGAAGCCAAGAAAGTAAAATCATTGAGGAATGCTTTGTGTTTTAGAAGAATGGTGAGAATTAATAAGGTCAATACACTTATGTACAAATGTAGTTTCAGGTTTACTTAAGTATAAATTGGGATAATATTTAACTTAAAAAAAAAACAACTGAAAGCCCATTTCTCTTCTAGTCCTTAGTTGACAGGTATGAGTAACCTCTGATTTGTTCAGATAACTTCAGTTAATATTTGCTTGAAGAGAAACTTCTACAGGGGAAAAAATTTAAAAACTACTCATTGAGTACATCCAGTTCATTTTTCATAAGACCTTGGATCTTGTAGTTAGCCAATGCAGAACCAGGAATAGAAATAGTACTAGATTACCAGGTAACATTCTTTTCAGTGCATTTTAGTTATTGCAACTTGCTTTGCATTTTATGTCATATGCATTTTTTTTTTCCTTTTTTGTCTTTTTTTGTGACCTGTAACGGGATCACAACCCTTGGTGTCGCGCCCGTACTGCGACCAGCAACGGGATCGCAACCCTCGGTGTCATGCCCGCACCGCGCTCAACCAGTGAGCGGTGGACCGGTCTCTATATGGGATCCGAACCCTCGGCGGGAGCGCCGCTGTGCTCCCAAGCGCCGCACTCTACCGAGTACGCCACCGGGCCGGCCCTGCATTTTGTTTATGTTGATAAAATCATTGAAAGTTTAAAGTATAAATTTGTTTTTAAAGGAAAGACTGCTAGAGAACTGATTTTTTTGAACACAAGATAATCTACTATGTTCTCCTGGATTAGCACAGTGAAATCATACTTTATTGCACTCTCAATAATTTGCACTTTATTCACCAACCTACATCTTATTTTTCCTTTAAGAACTGTACCTGCCACTTCTACTTAGCATTGTGCTGGAGGTCATAGCCAGGCAAATTAAGGAAGAAAAATAAGTAAAAAGCAGGTGATGTCAGCAAGAATGCAGAATAAGAAGCCCAGACCTTTCTTTTCCCCACAGAGATACTGATTCAACAACAGTGCACACACCAGTTCCCTTTGTGAGAAATCCAGAAACTATTTAAGAGGCTCCTGCACCCCAGGCAAGCACTAAACCTGCTGTATCTAAGCTGGTAGGAAAATCCATGCCACTAGCTCACCATAGTACCTCCCTGTGGCTCAGTGTGGCATAAGTGGGAGTAAACTTCAAGTTTTTGACTTCTCCCTGGGGCGGGAAAGAGAAAACTAAAACATATGAACAACATTTAGATTTGTCAAGGGTTTGCCTGAGGGGTTGGTTTCTATTATGAATGAATGTAAGCACTGCAGGAAAGGTGTCAGGTAGGGACCAGTGAAAACAAAGGTGACAGTTTGGACTAGCACATACCATAGTTCATCCCCCTGGCTCATGGAGCAAATAGGAGAAAACCCCAATTCCTGGCTACCCTTTGGAGAAGGAAAGAGTCAGAATGTGCATCTAACATTCTGGCTTTTCAGTGGGATTGGTTTCTGTCTTGCCTGTCTTGGAGTGCTGATGGAAGTTGGCATATTCTGGATGTCTGCGAGCCTCTGAGAGCAAAAGAGCTGGATGACTTGCTTCTGCTTCGGTAGACCTGTGGTAGAGAAGGCAGAAACTGATGCAGCTTGGCAGCCTCTTTCTAGGTGTGGGATGCAAGTGGGGAGAGAATAGTGTAGTGTGTATTCAACATTCTAGCTCTCCACAGGCTGCCCAAGGGACTGGTTTCTGTTTCATCTGTCTCATCACAGACAGAACTGGGCATGCTCTAGAACCCTGTGAGCTTCTGAAAACAAAAGAGAGCTGGGAGGCTTGCAGCAGCTCCAGAGGACCTGAAGTACCACAGACAGATACCAGAGGGAGCAAAAGATTATGAGATCTTGAGAAAGGAAGCCAAAAATCCCTTTGAGAATGTACTCACACAAGTCCAGAGAAGATGCAACCACAGAAAAGGTTGACAGGTACCCAAAATCTCTAGTCAGGCTGACTGATGAATATCTTTCCTTGTACAGAGCCAGTCTGTAAAGACTGGAAGAGGTGGCTGTTTTTCCAAATGCTTGAACCCAACATGAAGTTGCAAGGCACACAAAGAAACAGGGAAACATGGCACAATCAAAGGAACAACATATCCAGGAACCAACCCTAAAGGAACGAGAATATGAATTACCTCATTAAGAATTCAAACTGACTGCCATAAAGATGCTTAACAACCTTAGGAAACTGATGTGTGAACAAAATGATATCAACAAAGAGATAAAAAGTATAAAAAAAGAACCAAACAAATTTTGGGAGTGAAAGAATGCAATAACTAAATTGAAAGATGTATTAGTTCAACAGCAGGCTTGATCAAGCCAAAGAAATTAGCAAATGCAAAGATAGGACATTTAAAATTATCCAGTTAGAGGAGCCAAAAGAAAAAGAGTAAAAAAGAGTGAAGACAGCCTAGGGCACTGATGTGACAGCATCAGCAGACCAATATACATAATAGGAGAGGTCTGGTAGGAGAAAAAAGAAAGGGTCAAAGGCTTCTTTGATCAAATAATGGCCCAAACTTTCAAAATCTGGGGAAGGAAATGGACATCTAGATTCAAGAAGCTGAGTGGACTTCAAATAGGAGCAAACCAGAGACATCTGCAAGGCACACTATAAGCAAATTGTCAAAAGCCAGAGACACAAAACAAAGCATTTTATAAGCAGCAGGAGAAGCGCAATATGTCATGCACAAGAGAACTTATACAGGACTGTAAGATTTCTCAGCAGAAAACTTGCAGGCCAAAAAGGAGTGTGATGAATATTCAAAGTGCTGAAAGAAAAACAAAACAAAACTAAAAATCTACCAGCAAAGTACTATATCTAGCAAAACTGTCCTTCAAAAATGAAAGAGAAATAAAGACTTTCTCAGATAAACAAAAGCTGAGTGAGTTCATC
Source organism: Galeopterus variegatus (assembly GCF_000696425.1). NCBI lineage: Eukaryota > Metazoa > Chordata > Mammalia > Dermoptera > Cynocephalidae > Galeopterus > Galeopterus variegatus. The sequence goes on along the minus strand of NW_007727134.1, from coordinate 373,256 downwards.
ACCACTAGATATACCTTGTTGGAGAGGTGGCAATTGCTTAGCGGATGGTGAACAAATTGCTGAGATACTGTGCTGGTGGAACTTACTGGAAATCCTCTGGCATGCTGCACCTGAGAATTTGCTGCAAAGCCACATGAAGGGGTGCTTGGGAAAACTGTTCATGGAGAGATGCCTTGCTGTTGGCATTCTGCTGCAAAGCTACTCCACAAAGTGCTGGGTGAGCTTCGGGGTGCCTGAGAATCTGCTCCCTGTAGCACACAAGTTGCTAGAGAAGCAGGTGCTGCAGGAGCCTGGCTGGAGTAGTACACTGGAACTGGGAAAAGAATAACCTGTTTCTCCTCCAGTGTCCCCCCAGCTACTTTTATTGACAAGGCTTCAAATTATGCCAGCTGGCAAAAAGGCAATATTTAAACGCTCAGCTCCATTTTTGGAGAGTAGGTAATAAGGGATGATTTTGGAGATAGAATGTAATAAATTGATAGCTGTCTCAAAAATCTATGTCAAACCTTATACCAATTTAGGATGTATTCCGTTTCGTTGGGTTGAGTAAAAGGACTAGGTATTCATCTCAGAATAGCTAAACAAAATTTAAAGTATGTATCTGTGTAATATTTTCAGAGAATTTTTGTTTTAAATTATTACAAGAGCAATTAATTCATAGTAACTAAAAAACTTTGAACAATACAGGTGTTTAAAATGAAAAGCAAAAATTTTCCTTTTATTCCTTATCCCATTACCATTTTATTCCTTATGCCATTCATCTCTTGAAAATAAAACTATTGTTAACAGTTTGCATGTATTGTTTTTTCCATATGCGTATATGTGTGTATATTTATATTTTCTAATGATAGAGGTTTTATATATCAGCATTGCATATGATCTGCTTTTAGGTTTTTGTTGTTAGAAGGAAATATTTTCTAATGATAGAGGTTTTATATATCAGCATTGCATATGATCTGCTTTTAGGTTTTTGTTGTTAGAAGGAAATGTATCTGTGCAGTGCACAAGAGCAGTGTACTAAGGGGTAGTCTCTTTATCCTAGCTTAGTTGCCAAGTACTTGCGTAAGCCAGAAGTAAGTAACATAACTGTTCTCTCTGACTTTCTAAACTTGCAAAATGAAGGGACTTTTCCTTGAGGGAAGTTTATTATCTGTGGTGGGTAAAGTTGGGAAGGTAGAAGAAGTTTGGTTAACCCTTCCATATCAGTTAAGAACCTGTGGCATGGCTTAGATGTTCCTTTTTTTTTTTTTAAACGTGTTTTGCCTTGAAATGTTATATTGTGTTAAACAGTTGTACATGTTTGTGTATATGTTGGTGGCTATGCAAACTACTTAAATTTCTATGACATTTGAAAAATACAACTTTCTTTTTTCTTTTCTTTAGAAAAATCCTGCAAAAATGTCTCTCTATCCATCTCTTGAAGACTTGAAGGTAGACAAAGTAATTCAGGTATATTTAAATATCTTTTCTTTTTTTTTTTCCCCCATATACTGTAACATGCATTCTATTTATAGGTGAAGCAAAGCAAGAATAATAAACGGATATATTTGTTCATTTTTACCCTTTATAAACCTGTTTTTTCATTGTAGATTAAAAAGTTACAGAAAAAGTAGCAGTTTTCATTCATTTCACTGTGAACTAATAGTCATGAGATATTATTTCTTTAAAATTTGACTTATAAAAAACTCTTCAAAGGTTGCTTGATTTTCTCACTATAATTTCAATTACATACAGTATATTTAAGTTGATAAATGACACTCCAGTCTTTTAGATATTCATAGTTTTGTGTAAAGTTGGTACAGTTTTCTTTTGGATTTTTAAGTATGACCAGTCTTTTTAACTTCTAAGAAGAGGCATTGAATTATTTAAAAAATTACAGAAACAGTGGAGTATATGCTGCTTTTAGAAGAGTAGTAGCGATAAAAAAAAAAAAAAGCACACGGAAAGTGTAGAGATATCTGTTCTTTTAGAAAAGCAGACATTTCACTTGTTCAAGTTCTTAATAACTGTAAGAGATTACAGTATTTCTGATTTCATTAAGTTAAACATTTTTATAGTCCTTTGTATAAGTATTAGTTTTAAAAACAGACGCATCTGCTTAAGAAGGAAGTGTGGGGTTGAGATCAATTCTTGCTATTTTGTAAATTTTTAGTAATCATTTTAACTGGAGATAATTTGTAGTATATAATGAGCCCATCTGTTTACAGTTGCCTTTCAACTTGATCTTTTATAAACTCAAAATCTCTTCAGCTATTGTTTGTTTATTCTTTTAAATTGACAAGATAAACCAAACTCACTGTTGTACTTTTTTTATTCCTAAAATAATCTTTTTAATATATGATAAATGTGAGGAAGTTTTTTTTGAGTTGTTTAGTATTTGAAAACCTCTTATCTTAAAGATTATTTTACTTGAGGTCCTGACCTCAGCTTACTCTGAAGTGAGATTTACATCTTAATAATTGATTGATGAGCAGGAAAAGTTTATTACAAACAAACTAAAGAAGTCGTAGGCAGCCTGAAGAATACAAGTGTCTTAGGAAAAATATTGGCTTTAGTGGGGTGAAAGGAAAAAGAAACAGCAGTAGTAGTAACATATGTGTGGCTGGAATTACTTTCCTTGTGGCAGTGGATAGGCAAAGTGCTATATGGGGGGAGAACATGAACAATTTTTTTCTATCATAGATCCAGTGTAGATATTAAAATGTGGTTTGTAAAATTTCTGAAATGGATAATAAAGCTGCCAAGGCTTTGATGCCTCAAAGTTTTAAGTGGCCTTTTCAGTCATCTTAAATGTTCAATCATTTCTTTCTTAAGTATTTTGTCAATACTTTTCTCCTGTGGTTTTCATTTCCACAAAGTTCATGTGAATAAGCACTCTTTGTTTTAAAAAAGCTTTTATCTGAAATATTTAGCTTTCCAGAATAACCATTAAGCCATTAATGACATTTAACTGATAAGGATTTGCAGATGGATCTGAAAGAATGACTGATCTATTCTTTGTTTTCATCCTTTCTTTGTTAGCTTTTTATGGAATTGAGCTTAAATTAACCATAGTTGGCTTTGAGTAAAGGCTTTTGATTTTGAAAACAGCAGAAAAAGAAGAGTTGGTATTGACAAATCTTGGACTGAAAAATAAAGAGGGCTGCAATCTACATCAAGCTGACCTCTTTAAGGAGAAACAGATTTCATGGAGATTTGTTTCCGTTAGAGGACCTTTCATGTCAGAGCAGAAAGCTAGCTGCTAGGA
>NW_007727134.1:365286-369641 GCF_000696425.1 Galeopterus variegatus | reverse complement strand
TTTTGAAAACAGCAGAAAAAGAAGAGTTGGTATTGACAAATCTTGGACTGAAAAATAAAGATGGCTGCAATCTACATCAAGCTGACCTCTTTAAGGAGAAACAGATTACATGGAGATTTGTTTCCGTTAGAGGACCTTTCATGTCAGAGCAGAAAGCTAGCTGCTAGGAGATAGAGCAGTGAGCTAGGAGGGGGAAACATGGTTCTTTTTATTCTCACTGAATTTAAAAGTATTTCTAATCTAGCCATTAAAATATTGGGCTGCATTTTTTTTTTCTTCATTTTCTAAGGTAGATGATACTTACGTTTGTTTTTGTTCTTGAGATGCCCCTGAAAAGGTATTATAGAGGAAAGTAGTATCCATTTTCTCATCTGCTGGCCTTTTACACCACAGCAAAGCTAAATTGCAGCAGTAACCTGGCAGTTCATATTTTGTAAACTATTTTACACTATCCATTAGGTTGTGGTGTTCAGCATCATGTAATCACTGAACTTCTCTATCCATGCCAAATCCTAACAGGAGCTTGTGGTTTGTCTACCTATACAAAATAAAAAGAAACAGTGAATTTAGGGAACCAATGCTTATCAGTTTCCTAATACGGTGAGTAGAGTTTGACTGAAGTGACCCCACAATCCTGGTTTCTCCACATGCTTTCTGTAAGTGGCAGAAACGACAGACCCTGGCAGTAACTGCTGCTCCATGGGGTAGTCTCTCCTCCCTTTTTAACAATTTCAGGTTGTGAAGTAAATTGAAATTTGGGCTGAACCCGTGGCTTACTCGGGAGAGTGCGGTGCTGGGAGCGCTGAGGCCACAGGTTCAGATCCTATATAGGGCTGGCCGGTGCGCACACTGGCTGAGCGTGGTGTGGGCGACACCAAGCCAAGGGTTCTGATCCCCTTACCAGTCACACACAAAAAAATTGCTACTTTTAATGGTTTACTGTCTTTAAGCCCTTGTTATTACATCTATCTTTTGTTTTATTTTTACTATAGATTACATAAATTAATGTAACTGTTGCAGAGAGTTTTCTGTATATATTCGTACTTTTCTTTATATTCTTTCTTCAGTATTCCTTGGATAAGAATAATAGCAATGAAAGAATAGAAAGGAATAGTACAAAAAGCATTATTTTTCAAATTAAGCCATGTTTTAGAGCAATTTTAGGTTCACAACAAAATTGAGCACAAAGTACACAGTATGCTCAGTCCCCACACTCTCACAACCTACCCTCCTATCAACATCTGCATCACAGCAGTACGTTTGTTAATAATCAATGAACCTACATTGACATATCATTATCACCCAAACTCCATAGTTTACAAATAAGGCTCACTCTTGGTGTTGTATGCTCTGTGAGTTTTTTTTTTTTGTCTTTTGTCTTTTTCCGTGTCCGGCAACGGATCGCAACCCTCAGTGTTGCCCCCGTACCGGACCGGGGACCGGCAACGGGATTGCAACCCTCGGCGTTGCCCCCGCGCCTCGCTCAGCCAGTGAGCGGGAACCGGTCTGTATGTGGGATCCGAACCCTCGGGCGGCAGTGCCGCCGCGCTTCCCAAGCGGCGCACTTATCCAGTGCGCCACCGGGCCGGCCCATGCTCTGTGAGTTTTGACAAATATATAATGACATGTATATACCATTGTAGTATCATACAGAATAGTTTTACTTCTCTAAAAATCCTGTGTTCTGCCTGTTCATCCCTCTCTCCCTTCAACCCCTGACAACCACTAATCCTTTTACTGTTGATGGAGTTTGGATGTGTTGTCCTCTCTAAAACTCATGTGGAAATTTGATCTCCAATGTGGCAGTGTCGGAAGCTGATTGAGTCATGGGGGCAGAACCCTCATGAATGGATTAATGCTCTCCCTGGGGGAGGGGGGATAAATGAGTGAGTTTTCGCTCTATTAGTTCCCATGAGAGCTTGTTGCTTAAAAAGACCCTGGCACCTTCTCTCTCTCTCTCTCTCTCTCTCTTGCTTCCTCGCGCCATGTGATCTGCTTGTACCCGCCAGCAGCCTGCCACTTTCTGCCATGAGTAGAAGCAGACTGAGGCCCATACCAGATGCAGCTGTCCCAGAATTGTAAGCCTAATAAACCTCTCTTCTTTGTAAATTACCCAGTCTCAGGTATTCTGTTATAGCAACACAAAACAGACTTAAACAGAAAATTGGTACCGAGGAGTGGGGTGTTGCTAAACAGATACCTGAAATTGTGGATGCAGTTTTGGTACTGGGTAATGGGCAAAGGTTGGAGTAGTTTGGAGGACTTAGAAGAAGAGAAAAAGACGAGGGCAAGTTCGGAATGCCTTAGAGACTTATGTAGTGGTGAGCAGAATGCTGATAGAAATGTGGACAGTAAAGGCCATGCGGATGATGAGGTCTCAGATAGGAATGAGGAACTTATTGGGAATTTGACAAAAGATCACCCTTGCTAAACCATAGCAAGGAACTTGGCTGCATTGTGTCCGTGCTCTTGGACTTTGTGGAAGGTGGGATGTAAGAGTTGTGAACTCTGGTTCTGCATTTGGCAGAAGAAATTTCTAAGCAGCAAAGCATTAAGGATGCTGTGTGGTTGCTTCTAACAGCCTACTCTGAGTTATGGCAGCAAAGGCATGACGTAAAGCCAGAATTTAAAAGGGAAGCAGAGTGAAAAGATGTGGAAAACTTGCAGCCTGGCCATGCGGTAAAGAAGCTGAGAGCTGGAGAACAATGTGAGGGTGAAGCAGATAAATTGGTTGCTAAAGACATTATATTGGTGGTGAAGCAGCCAGATGCTAATAGTGGAGAAAATGAGAGAAAAGCCCTAAAGGCATTTGAGAAGTCTGGAAGGGTGCCCCACCCGTCACAGACCCTGAGGCCTAGAAGGACTGAGTTATCCTGGGGGACAGACCTGGGGCGCAGCTGCCCTCAGGAACCTGCTCCCTGCATCCCAGCTGCTCCGGCTGGAGTGGCCCCAAGTGTGGTTCGTGCAGCAACCCTGGAGAGTAGAGGCCCGAAACCTTGTTGGTGTCCACGTTGTGTTAAGTTTGCAGGCCAGCAGGACGTGAGCACAATGGAGGCGTGGCAGCCTCCACCCAGATTCCAAAGGATGTATGGAAAAGCCTGGGGGCCCAGGCAGAGACCTGCTGCAGGGGCAGAGCCACTGCAGAGGACATCTACTAGAGCAATGCCAAGCAGGAAAGTGGGGTTGGAGCCCCCACAGAGAGCCCCCACCAGGGAAATGTCTAGTAGAGCCAATGCAGCAGGGCTGCTGCCAGGACCCCAGAACTTCAGGGCCACTGGCAATGTGCAATGCAGGCCTGGAAAAGCCATAGGCAGCAGCGTGGCCCACTGGGCTGCACCTGGCAGAGCTGTGGGAATGAGGCTGCCTGATGCTTTGGGGGCCCAGATGCCCAATTGTGCCCAGGATGCAAGGATGCAGGACTTGGAGTCAAAGAACATTATTTTGGAGTTTTAAGACATAATGTCTGCCCTGCTGGGTTTCGGACTTGGTTGGGGCCTGTTTTTCCTTTCTTTTGGCCTATTCCTCCCTTTTGGAATGGGAATGTATACCCAATGTCTGTTCCACCATTGTGTCTTTGCAGTAGATAAATTTGGTTTTGTTTTTCAGGTTCACAGCTGGAAGGACTTTTGCTTTTGGTCTCAGATGAGACTTTGGACTTTTAAGTTGGTGCTGGAGCAAGCTAAGACTGTTGGGACTGTTGGGATAGAATGATTGTATTTTGTATGTGAGAGTAACATAGTTTTGGGGAGCCAGGTGCGGAATGATGGAGTTTAGATGTGTCGTCCCCTCCAAAACTCATGTGGAAATTTGATCTCCAATGTGGCAGTGTTGGAAACTGATTGAGTCATGGGGCTGATCCCTCATGAATGGATTAATGCTCTCCTTGGAGGAGGGGGGATTAATGAGTGAGTTCTCACTCTATTAGTTCCGGTGAGAGCTTGTTGCTTAAAAAGACCCTGGCACCTTCTCTCTCTCTCTCTGTCTCTCTCTTTCTCTCCCTCTCTCTCCCTCCCTCTCTCTCTCCCTCTTCCTCCCTCCCTCCCTCCCTCTCTTTCCCTCCCTTCCCCTTTCTCCCTCCCTCTCTCTCACCATGTGATCTGCTTGTACCCGCTGGCTGTCTGCCACTTTCCACAGTGAGTAGAAGCAGTCTGAGGCCCATGCCACATGCAGCTGTCCCAGAATCGTAAACCTAATAAACCTCTCTTCTTTATAAATTACCCAGTCTCAGGTATTCTGTTGTATCAACACAAAACGGACTAAAACAACTGTCTCCACAATTTTGCCTTTTCCAGAATGTCATATAGCTGGAATCATTCAGTATGTAGCCTTTTCATATTGGCATCTTTCAGTTAGAG
>NW_007727134.1:362431-364793 GCF_000696425.1 Galeopterus variegatus | reverse complement strand
CTCCCTCCCTCTCTCTCTCCCTCTTCCTCCCTCCCTCCCTCCCTCTCTCTCCCTCCCTTCCCCTTTCTCCCTCCCTCTCTCTCGCCATGTGATCTGCTTGTACCCACTGGCTGTCTGCCACTTTCCGCAGTGAGTAGAAGCAGTCTGAGGCCCATGCCACATGCAGCTGTCCCAGAATCGTAAACCTAATAAACCTCTCTTCTTTATAAATTACCCAGTCTCAGGTATTCTGTTGTATCAACACAAAACGTACTAAAACAACTGTCTCCACAATTTTGCCTTTTCCAGAATGTCATATAGCTGGAATCATTCAGTATGTAGCCTTTTCATATTGGCATCTTTCAGTTAGAGTAATATGCACTTAAGTTTCCTCCATGTCTTTTCATGGCTTGGTAGATATCTCATTTCTTTTTAGCACTTAGCAATTTTAAGTTTATTCAAGAAGTAATCCAGCTGGCCTCTAGCTCCTTTTAGCTGATGGATGGTGAAAGAACTTTCAAAATTCAACCCACTTTGAATTTGTGGATTGTTATTTACATTTATAAATATTTTCATGCTGCATTTTGTTTTAATTTAGAATGTTTAACAAATTATGAAACAATAAATATTAAAGAATGTCTAAATAACAAGTATATTGAACATTTACAGTCCAAGTGAGTTTAGTATCATTCAGAGCTTTTGTAGGCTGTGTTAAGCTTCCATCTCTCTAAGCATTTTTGGGACTACTCTTGGTATTGATTTCAAGGCTAGGTTGAAATATAAGTATAAACTTCATTTTTTAATTGACATTTCTGATTAAGTTTTAAGAAGTGATAGAGATTGGTCATACAACTTTTTACAAAACTCGTCTCTAAGTGACATATGGTTATTTGAGAAAGTCAGCTCTATTAATAAAAGACAAACTGTTTCCATCAGTGGGATACTTAGTATGACTTAGGCTATGAAGGTAGCCCTGAGATTTACTTGAGCATACTTGAGCATGAATAGTATTGATAAATATGAGTATATACTTTGTCAAAATAATTTTGATAAATTTGTTTAACGGTTATGAATTATATTATTTTATCATCCTTTTATGTAAAGTGGTAAAGTATGCTTTTTTGCATAATTTGTAATATTTTTCTGATACTTGCTGAAATAAAGATACAGATTATTTCAGTGGGACATGCTAAAATGGTGAAACAAATATTAGCAGTTTAATAAGTATTAATTTTTTGTAGTTTTTCTGATAAGTGACTTTTTATATAAACATGACAGCTTTTTTCCTTACGCAAAAAAGTATTGGACTAATTAGTAAAAGAATAATGAAAATGTAAAATGTGTTTCCATCTATTTTAGAATGCACTTTGAAAATATTCATTAACTTTCAGCTGCAGTATAAAATATTGGTTATAAGATATGTAGAATGGTGCTTATTCAATTTTTATATGATAATCTTAAAAATATTTAGGATATGAAATATATTTTCCTCAGTTTTTTTAAAGGAATTTATTTTTTAATTGAAACATTGATTTATATATTTATAGCATACAGAGTCATGTTTCAATACATGTATACAATGTGTGATGATCAAATCAGGATAATTAGCATATTCATCATCACAAAAAGTATATCATTGTGATGAGAACACTTGATCTCTCTTTTAGCCATTTGATAACATACATTAAATTGTTGGTAATTATAGATGCCTAACACCACTAGAATTTATTTTTCCTATCTAGCTATAATTTTGGGTCCATTAACCAACCTCTCTCTATCCTTCCTTTCCCCTCCTGTTCCCAGCTTCTAGTAACCACAATGAAATATATTTTTCATTTGCAGATTTCCTTTGAAAAATTTATTGCCGAAGTGTTTGAAATTAAACTTTCTTGAATAAAACTTCAGTGTTTTTGTTTCTTTTTGGAAGTATGGGATTAAACTTATAAATTATGTAAGAATTTTAAGTATTTATAACATGTTGTTAGAACTTCCTTCTTTTCTTTTTCAGGCTCAAACTGCCTTTTCTGCAAACCCTGCCAACCCAGCAGTTTTGTCAGAAGCTTCTGCACCCGTCTCTCAAGATGGAAGTAGGTTTATACTTTGGGTTCATTCACTGTGAATAGACGTATCTCTTAAGCCTTCTTTTGCTGAAGTAGGGAATCCAAGATTTTTTTTTTTTGACATACTGCATAAAATTGGTGGTTAAAAGCTATAGTAGTAGTTTGGAAAAAAAGCTTATTTCAAACAATAACCCTTTATCTAATCAAGAGAGTAAACTGTGAGTATGAGGATATTTCACGTCTTAATGAAAATTGATTTTAGCCTGACTCACACTTCCCTAACAGATTGCCGATTCATTTATGAAAAAAACTTACATGTGAAG
>NW_007727134.1:359811-361619 GCF_000696425.1 Galeopterus variegatus | reverse complement strand
CTTACAAAATTCCTAATCAGGTAGGTTGTTTTTGTTTTTGTTTTTTAAGAAACAGGAAAGGCAAGATAATTTATTTGGAAAAATTGTTTCTACTTTTGAGTATTTGGAAATCTGAGGTGGTTTCAGTTCAAATGTCTTCATGTTTTATGGCTCTCACCTTAAACATTTTCTGAATTTTCTGTTTCTATAATTGTCATCACAGAGATAGGGAAGATACTCTTCCTAATTGCTACTTTAAATTTAAACTAGATTTTCTAATTTAGATGTAATTTTTAAAACACAAGTAGAAGCCCATAATAACAGTTTCATTATGAGTATTCTGCCAGTGCTTTTTTCCTCATTCATTCATTTGTTCATATTAGATCTCTATCCTAAACTGTATCCGGAGCTCTCCCAATACATGGGCCTGAGTTTAAATGAAGAAGAAATACGTGCAAATATGGCAATGGTCCCTGGAGCACCAATTCAGGGGGTATGTATAGTGGAATTAATTTTGAATTATATAAAATCATACTTGACAGATAGATGTGATAACTCACAGATTTATAACTTCAGTATTGACCTCTCTTCTCAGAAATTGTAGACTTTCTTCTGAATATCACTTCATACATAGTCTACTTCCTTTTGTGCTGTTACCACTGTTTGAGTTTATTAGGACTTATCCTGCATAAGACCTAGTGATTCTGTCTCTGCCATGTTTTTTGTATGCATTTTATCTATTCCTGTTTCTATAACTGTATTCAGGGTTTTTGTACTTCTAACCTAGATTATTACAATACTTTCTTATGCTTCCTTTAGTAACTTGTTTCACACAGTACTGAGCTGCTGTTAGATTAATGATTCTGAAGTACAGGTCTATCATATCTTTTCTTTGTTTATTATCTTTTAACATTCTTTCCAAAATCCAAAGCTCCTTGTAATTAGACCCCAGATTCTAGGCTAAAATATAACTTATCTGATAACCTTTTATTAAGCTCACTGCTGTAAGACTTTATGACCCATAATTACAGTTGAATACTTCCTGAAGTGTCCATGTTGTTGAATACTTACATAGCATGGCTGCTATGATTCTTATTTTAGTAACTGGTCATGAGGCTGTAGGAAATATTTATGATTTCCTTTGTTCACTACATGTATTCTTTGTTCCCTTTGTACTTGGCCAGCACTTCAGCTGGTCTTTTTTCTTTAATATCTAGTGGGATGACCCAACCTATCATTTTTAAAGTATCTAAATCTCCAGGGCTCTTCCTGTTTCTTCCCTTTTCTTTCATTTTAATTTATTTTAATTTGTCGCTTGAGATTTCTGTTAGTTCTTCCCATCTAGTGAATTTTTCATTTCACATATGGTCACCACGCTGTACATGAGATTCCCAGAACTTACTCATCTTGTAACTGAAAATATGTCCACTTTGACCAACATTTCCTGATTTCTCCCCCTGCCCACCCTCAGTCACTCAAAGCCACCTTTCTACTCTGTTCTTCAGTTTGACTTTTTTAAGTTCCACATATAAGCGAGATCAGACATTATTTGTTTTTCTGTGCCTAGCTTATTTTACTTAGCCTATTGTCTAGGTTCACTTCTGTTGTCCATCTGGCAGGATTTTCTTCTTTTTTATGACTGCATATTATTCCACTGCACATATGTACCATATTTTCTTTATCAATTCATTTGTCAACAGACACTTGTTTCTGGATCTTGGTTAGTGTGAATAATGCTGCCGTGAATGTGAGAATGCAGACATCTCTTTGAGATAGTCATTTTATTTCCTTTGGGTATATACCCAGAAGTGGGATTTCTGGATCATATG
>NW_007727134.1:356483-359187 GCF_000696425.1 Galeopterus variegatus | reverse complement strand
TGGGTATATACCCAGAAGTGGGATTTCTGGATCATATGGTAGTTCTATTTTTAATTTTTTGAGGATCTTCATACTGTTTTCCATAGGTGCTGTACTGTTTAAAATTCCCACCAACAGTTCAAAAGAGTTCCTTTTTCTCCACACCCTCACCATTTATCTCCTGTCTTTTTAATAATATCACCTCATAATCTATTAGGATGGCTATCTCATTGTGGTTTTGATTTGTTATTTCTTTGATGATTGGTAATGTTGAATACCTTTTCATATACATTGGCCCTTTGTATGTCTTCTTTGGAAAAATCTCTCTTCAAGTCTTGCTCATTTTTTAAATTGGGTAATTTTTTTGTTGTTGTTTTTGTTTTTGCTCGTGGGCTCTGTGAGTTCCTTATATATAATGAATATTAACCCTTTACCATTTTCTTCCATTCTGTAGGTTGCCTTTTCATTTTGTTGATTGTTCCCTTTGCTGTGAAGAAGTTTTTAGTTTGATGTAGTCCCACTTGTTTACTGGGTTTTTTTGCCTGTGCTTTCGGTGTCATATCCAAACAGTCACTGACAAGATAATGTTAAGGAGCTTTTCCATAAGGTTTCTTCTAGGAGTTTTATGGTTTTAGGTCTTAACATTTAAGTATTTAAGCCAGTTGGAGTTCATTTATGTGTATGGGGTAAGATAAGGATTCAGTTTCAGTCTGTTGCATGTGGATATCCAGTTTTCTCAACACCATTAATGGCTGAAACCATTTTTTCCCCATCCTGTAGTACTGGCATCCTTGTAAAAGAAATCTGGTTCTTTTTTTATATCTTTAGTTTCCTCATTTCATAATTTCCTTTAAATTTTTGAGTATATTTGTAGTAGTTATTTTAAGATTTGTCTGGTAATGTCATGATCTGCATCATTTTTGAGTCTCTTTTTGTTGACTGATTTTTCTTCTCATTATGGATTACATTTTCTTGCCTGTTCACATGCCACCTGTTTTTTAATTGGAGCTGGACATTGTGAATTTTACATTGTTAGGTGTTAGATTTGTTGTATTCTTAAGTGCTGGTACCTGTTCTTGTAGGCAGTTAATTATACATGGATCTGTTTGATCCTTCTGAGTCTTGCTTCACACTGTGTTGGGGTAGATCTATAAGACTAGGGTAGCCCCATTATTAAAGTGTGTCCACTCTGGGGTCTCTACTGAATGCCCTGGGTGTACAGTGAGCACCCTTTACTCTGGCTGATGGGTACCTGAATATCTCCCAACCCTGTGTCATCTCTGGAAACTACTGTAGCTCCCTGAATGTCCTTTGCCTGGCCTTGTGGAGCCTCACCTCATGTGTACGTGGATTAGTACTCAGCAGCAGACTCAAGGGGATCCCTATGCAGATTTCTGTAGCTCTTTCTTTGTGTAGCTCCCTCCTCTCCAGACTCTGCAATTTCTAGCTGTCTCAGCAATTTCTAGCTGCCTCAGCCTTCCTGATCTCACGTCTGTGTCACCTCAGTGCAGCGTGAGCATGGTGCTTTGCTTGAGATGCCTTCATAAGTAATTTCTTCTGCAATTGTGTTCTGATCTGTAGTATGTAGAGTGTGTATGTGTGTGTGCACATGTGTGTGTGTTACTCTTGTTAGACTGACATCTTTAGAATATTTACTTATTCAGAATTCATGGTAATTTTGAATTCCAACTAAACTGAGTAATTCATTTGCTTCTTTAAGTTTTTCTTTTCCTCTCCCAAAACCTGATTTTCCTGTGTCTTTTATAGCTGTGATCATTTCTTCTTTTGAACCTTCATAATCCTTCATAAGTGATTTCTTACAGTACTAGTATTGTGTTCTGATTTCTGTTATAGTAATTTGTGTATGTATGTGTGTGTGTTTCTTCTGTTAAAACTGTCAGCTTTAGAATATGCTGTTGAATTACCATGAATTCCGAATGAGTAAAATTTCAATCTGTGATGTTTTCGTAGCTGAGGTTCTCCTTTCCTATCACGGCTGCTCTGAGCATCACAATTTATGGGCAGACCAGAGCTTTTTATCTGTTTCTATACACAAATTCCAATTCAGAAGCCTTGGAAAGTTCTTCCCTCATTGTCTTTTAAAGGGGATGAGAAATAATATTCAGCTGACTTACATGTTCCAGGGCCTATAAGACATGCACTTTTCTTTTAATCCTCACAATAACACTGTGAGGTGAGAATGTTATTCCTTTTATAGAAACTCTGAAAGGATAACCAGATTATCAAAGATCATACCATGTAAAAGAACCCTCTGGAAAAATGTGTGTTTCAAGAGTACATATAATATAACCTTTAAGTTCAAGGATAATACATTCGAGATTAAGAAAAGCCAGTGAGTAACAGACAGATGGTAAGTCATTGAATCTATTGGAGATGATAAATGTAGAAATAAGTTACCTGAGGAATTAGTAAACAAAACAAAACAAAACACCACACCAGTGTCGTTTTTGCAGAAATCAAACTTTATCTGAAGGAAATTATTTGCAGATTACTTTTGGAAAACCACAATTGAGCATGTTCTAGGTAATTATCATAGATTTTTTCAATGAGTGTTTCTAAATATTGACACATTATGTGTGTTTTTGTTAGCAGTTGGTAGCAAGACCTTCCAGTATGAACTATATGGTGGCTCCTGTTACTGGTAATGATGTTGGAATTCGTAGAGCAGAAATTAAGCAAGGGATTTGTGAAGTCATTTTGTGTA
>NW_007727134.1:328984-356473 GCF_000696425.1 Galeopterus variegatus | reverse complement strand
GCAAGGTCATTGAAAAATTGAGGACAGGAGTAAGGTAAGGGACATAGAAAAAGCAGTAAGATTAATGGCTTTTGGTTTCTGGTGGGTCAAAAAATTTCAAGAGTCTGAGGACTAGGAGTGAGAGGAGAGATAGGAGGTGGTTAGAGACCAGAAGGAAGGAGATTATGAAGACAGTGATGATAAAGGTTAGGGGGGAACACTGTGAGAGACAACATAAATAAGAGGAGGTGTTTCAAGGAACTGAGAGGACAGAGTAATGTAAGGATCACCTAGGCGCATAGTATATTGAAATCACCAACAAGTATGAAAGAATTTATGTGGAGAGAGAGACAGTGATTGAACAGTAAAGCCTTCAAAGAAGGAGTAGGAGTGACCCAGGAGGTTAGTAGAAAACTTCAACAAGAATGGGAACTGGGGGGAAGAGGCTGATGGTATGAGATTCCAAGCAGGGCTTTTTGGGCAAGAGCAAAATAGGATACCATGGAAGTGACAAGTAGCAAGGAAGACACCTACCCCTCACTTTTGAATAGACTGCAGGAGGAGCAATGTCATTGGGGAGAGCAAGGTTTCAGATCAAGTAAGAAGGTGAAGGAAACATTCAGCACCGAGTTGGAAGTTACAGGAGACTTTACTGATGACTGACAACGAGCTCCAGAGGGCAGAGTGGGAGGGTTTTAAGAGCTAAGTAGGGACAGAGATGGAGTCAGTAACAGGGCAGCTGGAGCTGTATTGATCTGAGTCCTGGACTTCTTTAGGTGACTGTCATAGACAAGACATAAGGACATAAGGAGATTAGACCTGAAGGTCTCCAGGCAGATGGTGCTGGTGAGGTAAATGCTGGAGACTGGGGAAAATGGGGAGGTCTTGGTGGAAACCCATGGTGTTCTGCCTGCATGTGGGCGCACAATCTGTGAAAGGTTGCATTTAACCAGAGTTTGGAAATGTGAGGAGCACAAAGGGAGAGTGCGGCAAGGTTATAAGGCAGTGCTTTTAATTCTGGACCATGGGATCTGAGCTGAAGTTTAAGGAAGAAACTGAGGACATGAGGGGAAAGGAGGCGTAGAAATATAAGTGATGGGAACAGTGGTAAGTCTGGGTGGGGGAGGGTGGAACTATTGGAATTCAGAAAAAATTTCAGGGAATAAACCGAAAAGAGAAAAGTTCATAGAATAGAATGCTTAAATTATGATTTAAAAAATTTAAAAAAAAAATTACAGTTATTAGGGCTGGCCCCGTGGCTCACTTGGGAGAGTGCAGCGCTGGTAGCGCCAAGGCCACATGTTCGGATCCTACATAGGGATGGCCGGTGCACTCACTGGCTGAGCGTGGTGCAGACAACACCAAGCGAAGGGTTACGATCCCCTTACCAGTCAAAAAAAAAAAAAATTAGTTATTAGTGGTATCATGATTTGCAGGGGTTCTTAACCTTTTGTTGTGTCATGGACTTCTTTAATGGTTTGTGACTCTGCCAATACTGGGAATAAGATGTTTACATGAATAAAACACAATTTATACAGTTAAAAGTAAAACTATTATATTGACATACATTTATAAAAATATCAAAAAAAACCCAAATACCTGTTTATGAACACATTGAAATAGTGTGCTTATTAACACATTAAATAACAAGATCTAGGAGCAGGTCTAAAAATATTTTTGAAGAAGCAATATTTGAACAGTTGAAATGTGATATAAGAATATCTGTGATTATTATCAGTGACTGTGATTTGTTGCCCAAATTCATATTTGAAGGAATGTTAGAAACTAGTAAAATTTACAGTGTCATCTTTTCCCATCCAAATTTCAAGGACCCCTCAAATTCTAATTCACATTCCATCTGTGAACCCCTGTCTGGATTGTTATCATGAGAGGGTGGCTGAGGCAGGGCAGAGGACAAGATCATCAGCAAAGAGGAGGTAAACAAATTAAAAGGCCAGGATATTGGAAGGATCCTCTATACAGATATTGACATCTTAAGAATTCACAACCTCCAGGCCCATCTGCTAAGAGTATTTGGAGCCAGTCTTCTGTAAGCTACAACACCCTTACTCTTCCCGAGTGCTCTGTAACCTACAGTACCGTTCACTCTTCCTGCTTCTCAAAGCTGTGTGACCCAAGACTAGTAATTTACTTTTGAAGCCATTTTTAAGAAAAAGATATGAGAATCAAGTATGCAGGCCCTCCTATAGAGAGTAATAGAAGAAAGACTACTGGATGGAGGAATTCATACTCTTGAAATATGTCCTAAACTATTTATTTTCTTTTGGTGTGGCTCACTTTGCAGAAGGTGTCTACAAAAAACTGACTCTGGAATGTCATTGGCTTTGTTTAATGGCTTTTCATATGGTGAATAATCTACTGAGAGGCCTGGCTTCTGGCCTTACCAGTGATGGGAAGTACTTTGAGACCTAAATGTTCCTTCATAAATCACTAAAGCTGGTCCCTAATGTGGTATCAAATGGACCATTTTAATATGTTGACATATCACTTTCTAGTTTGAGTGTTTTATATTCCCTCTTATTATAGCATTAATGGTTTCCAGTTCTATTTGTGAAAAATTTCTAGGGTTTTATTTTTAACAGTGACAAACTCATTTTCTTTTCTAAATTGTTTTCATATTTATGTTACAGTGGATAAGTGTCAAACCTCAGGAGGGAATATCTAAAACCCACCTTCCTTTCTTAACACAGAGAATTGTCTTTATTTTTTCCAAGAGGGTTATAAATTTCAACACAGCCTGTACTGTTCCAAAGGAAAATAAAATTTGAAATGGTGTTTTGATGGTTGATGTATATATCAATTCAAGATAATCTGATTGTTTTAATTCCCTTATTTGTTGTTCTTATTTCAAGAGAGAATAAAAGTAATATCTTATGATTTGAGGAGAGGTACATTTATGTTACTATCCGTACATAGGAAGAAGATAAGATGTTTTCAATCCATTTGAGTGTACCAAAGACATAACATAACTTTTTATGCCATGAATATATCAACATTCATAGAAAAATGCAAAATTGAGCTTAATAATAATTACAATTATATGTATATGATATACAATTGTACAAAATTATCCATTTTCTCATAACCAATTTATTGATGCAAAATATTATGACTCATCATAAAATTCGTTGAAACTTTACAACTAAATTCCTCAAAGCTTGGTGTTATGCAACCAAGGTGAACAAAACAGTTTACTATTTAGTAAAATTGGAATTTTGCTGATCTTTTAGAAAAATGAAGCCCATCTTTGAATTTCCCTTAGGGACATTGGTTCAGTTTCTGAAACTTCTTCAATGTATTATCTCCAAAAATGATAAATTCCTTTAATTTCTTACCCTCTTTTTCAGAACACTGACTATATATGGGGGTCTCTTTCATTCTAGGTTCCAATTTAATTCCTTTAGCAGGATTCTTTCTAGATTCTACCCTCCTAGTATAACTTTCTAAATTTAGAATACAAATACACCACTAAATGCAGCTTTTGAGGAGAAGGGATCACCTCACAGATTTCAATGTTGTGGAATATCAAATCTAAAATAGTAAACAAAACAAAAATATTTATAATTTTCCTATGGCAGTAGTGTCTTAAACTATTCCTTAAATATTCCTCTCTACTTGCCTCCTTAAATATTCTTTGACAGTGGTAGGAACAAATATATATTTTTTTTAAGGAATAAATCTGTGTTTACTGACTTTATTTGGGTCAAAGTTCTCTAGAATTAATTAATTGACATAATCCATTGTAACTTGCTCGACATTGTGAATCCTCGTGGTAATCTCAGCACTTACATTCATTGTCCATTCCTTATTGCTTAAATAGAAAATAATCCCATCTTTTGAAGCTAACTTTCTAGCCTTTCTATAACTCTCCATACCTCTTCCTTTGCGTTTCTATGAAGCTGCTCTTTGACCTAATTTCCTTTCCTTCCTTTTCTCTAAGTATATATCCTATATCTATGTTTATTTACCTTACTATTTAACTTTGAATATTAAGCAGAAATCTTTTCCTCTCTGCTTCTTTGCTAATACACTTTATTTTTTGTTTAAATATTCACCCTTAAGGAAAGTTTTCTCATTGTCAGATCAGCGGTAAATCTTGATCACTTTGGGCAATCACAGAAATGCCATTCTACTGGTTTAGAATATTTCTGTTTAGACTTGTGACCCAGTTCTAACCATTAAGGAAAAAGTTTTCTGAGGGGCTTCAGGGAAAGGTCCTTCATTTTAAGATGGAGTTTCAAAAGAGACAGGTCCTTTTCTTTCTTAGACATTATAGGGTCTGTATGCAGTAATTCCTAACACTGCTGCAACCTCTTGCAACCACAGAGAAGACAAGCCTCAGAATGAAGCTGATACACCTCTTACATGGAGATGGGGAAAAGACTGTTCCTTGATTACATATTTGATGCACTGATTTTCCACGAGGCCTAAAAGCCACCTTTTCCTTATGCAATTTTGAGTTGAGGGTTTGTTACTGACATCTGAAAATATTCTAATAGATACATAATCCCTGTTCAGCGATCTAAATTACTCTTAAACTAGAAGTAATGAATCCTTGTTTTCTTTAATTTCCTATTATTTTTTTATTTTTTTCTTTTTGTCTTTTTTCGTGACCAGCAACGGATCGCAACCCTCAGTGTCGCGCCCGTACCGGACCGGGACCGGAAACGGGATCGCAACCCTCGGTGTTGCGCCCGCACCTCGCTCAGCCAGTGAGCGGCCGGTCTGTATGTGGGATCCGAACCCTTGGCGGGAGCGCCGCCGCACTTCCCAAGCGGCGCACTGTAGCAGTGCGCCACCGGGCCGGCCCTTAATTTCCTATTATATTAACCATGCAATTTGCCAACTTTGAGCAATACCAACAAAAATCTGCTGTCTCCATTTCTGCATCCAGGCTGGTATGCATTGCAAATAAAATTATACAATTATGCAGGTTGGTTCTCTGACAAATTTATGTCATCTAATCTCAGCTGGTTTCTCAGCTTTGCTAGATGATCTTTTTTTCATTTATCTCCACCTGGATGTCTAATGGCATATTAAATTCAGCATGTCAAAATTTGACTACTCCTTACTTTCTCTAATCATCTATTTTCAGCAGATGATTTTGTTTCTGTGCATGATCCTGTTGGTTATTTCAGTTAATGATACTGCTGTTCAATCTAAATCCTTAGAGTTATGCCAAATCCTCTTTCATCAAATCATCAGAAAATACTGTTGGGTCATCTTTCAAATAAATCCTGGATATAATAACTACTTCTGACTCCTTCGGCTCTTACTTGCTGCACTAGACAACGCTGACTTCATCTTTTGACTGGACTATCACAACTGGGCTCCTAACTGCTTTCCCTATTTCCAGAAATTCACAGAGATTTCCCTCACCATTCACAAGATTTCTACTTCCCTCTAAAGAATAGCTGAAATGCTGTATTGTGAAATACGAATCTGCCATGTCACTTCCCACTTTAAGATGTTTCAATGGCTGCTTATCACATCTAGAAAGAAATCCAAAGTCCTTAACCACAACCAGGAACCCCCTCTCTGATTTGGATTCCACCTACCTCTTCAGCCTTACTTTATTCTTTCTCCTTGTGGCTTGCTTGGCCCCAGCCACACTGGTATCCTTGCTGTTCTTTGAGCATCCAAAAGTGCTTTTTTGTTCTGGCGAGAATATTTTTCCTTCCCTCCAGATGACTGCATAGACCATTTCCTCACTTTATTCTCTTTTCTGGAAGCAACTTGTCGGAGCCAGCCCTTTTCCCCACTCACTCTCTTCCATCACCCCTTACCCAGTTCTCCTGCTGTGCTTTCTTCAGCCACCATCAGACATTACCACTATCTGACAAAATGGTTTGCACTGTTATATATCTATTTGTTCATTTTACTTCTCCCCCTTAGAATGTAAGCTCTATGAAGGTTGCTTAGAGAAATAAGACGTTCACCCATACTCTTTTATGCAAGCTGCTTTCTCGAAATTAGCATGACCCTCTTATGGCTGAATTTTGTTCCCTGCAAAATTCGTATGTTGAAGTCCTAACCCCCAATTCCTCAGAATGTGACTGTATTTGGGATAGGGTCTTTAAAGAGGTAATCAAGTTAAGATAAAGTCATTAGACTGAGCCCTAAGTCGAGGAAATTAGAATGCAGACATAAATACAGGGAAAACCATGTGAGAACCCAGAGAAAACAGCCATCTGTGAGCCGAGAAGAGAGGACTCAGAAGAAACCAACCCTGCCGATACCTTGATCTTGGGCTTCTACCCTCTGGGATTGTGAGAAAATAAAATTTCTGTTATTTAAGCTATCAGTATGTGGTACTTTGTTATGGCAGCCGTAGCAAACTAATATAGTCCTCTAAAATGCCACATTCAATACCATTCTTTACTTAACTTCTTCAACCTTCTTTTTGCTTTTAGAACTTTGAAATAAATTGTATAATTAGTATTTAAAAAAACATAATTTAAAAGCAGCACCACCAATGCCTGTCTTCTCACTAGCTAGGCAAAGTAGAACACTGGCAGCTCCCCAGAAGCCTCCTGCTTGCTTCGCCCAAACTCTCCCCACAGAGGCAACACTGTACTGAATTTCGCATTAATCATTCTCTCCTTTGGGAAGTTTTACATGTCATATATGTACGTCTTTAAACATCACTTCATTGTTGTTTATTTCTGAACTTCATATCCTCATAAACAGACTTGCTTGTATTATTTTGTGACTACTTGTTTATTTCCAACATTAAATATTTGGGAATTTTTATAATGAGAATTCATCATTTTGTGTAAAAATAAAGCATATCAACCTATCATCAATAACATTTAAATACAAACTTAAAAAATATTGCTACAAATATGGCATGAAAAGTTTTATAATCTTACTTTATAAGTTGATCATAAAATTTTAAAGAAAGTTGTTAATATGAAGCATAGCAAAAGGCGTGAACAAACTTTACAGAAATGAAGTTATAAATAGCTATTAAAACATTAATATATTCACCTCAATAATAGTAAAAATCATGAAGAGTATTTTGCATAATTCATAAAGATTTTTTAAATGACAAAATGCTAGAAAAAATTGTTTAATGATAAAATGTGGGCGTTGCTATTTGGATAGCAATTTGGCAATTGCCAAGTATCTGCCAAATCTTTACAAGGTCAAATCCTTTAACCTAGCAATTCCACTTCTAGGAATATATTCTAAGAAAATAAGTGAACATTCAGAAAAAAGGTTCATTTACAAAGATGTTTCATTATAATGTTATAATACTGAAAAAGAAAATATGGGGGATAACTAAATCTAATGGCCACACTATTACCTGTGAGTCTTGGTTCTCAAGCAATATTATTTTCTATAATAATTAGGAAGTTAGAGTAAATCTTTCTTTTAAATATTTCTCTTAAATCTTTCTTTTAAATATGTTCATCATATCACTTCAATATCTGCGGGATTTTTTTGTCCTATAATTTTAATAATATCAGTTTCTGTACCATGAAATCAATTTAGAGGTTAAGAGCTGATCTATTTTCTTTCTTTCGTTTCATTGAACATTTCCTAAAAATCCACATTTTACTGTGTTCTGGCTAGATTAATGGTCATCATGTAAATCTACTTGTTTTTGGAGAAGATGGGCTGTATTTTCTCTTGCCTGTTACCCTCTCCTTTCATATATAGGCTATCGTACAAGATTAGAGCTCAAAACAATTTTGGCCTTTGAAAATGACAGAAAGGAGATATTTGCAAAAGTGATTATGTCAATAGAGTGTTTTAATTTAATAATGTATGCATTAAATCTAAACATCCCAACTTTCCTCTTGTCCCTTTTATACTGTACCTACCTTACTTAGGCACTAGAGAAGTTAAGCATCTAAAAGTTCCACCTAGAAAATGATTTCCTAGCCCTTCCTTGTCTGCTGCTGGGCAGAAGAGGACAAAGCAAAAAAAATAAAATGTGTTTTTCATCACAGGGTTTAAGTCAGTGGCTTTGATTATATAGTTTAACTTAATAGCTTGAAGTTACCAAAAATAGTAGGTTAAATATTTAGATTACATCATCTGTGGTAACATCAGGATAAATTATAGATTTATTAGACGACAAAAACTCAACAAAATGAATATATAGTAAGTTTAAATCAAATGGAAAAAATGCCCTGTTCTTTTAGTGTCTACCCTAGACTTTCACTACTGCCCTCTTTGCAGTTTAGGATATCATTATCTTTTAATCATTCTATGGCAAAAACCTTGTAATTCATCTCCTTACAGCTTACTCCCTTACTATATATATTTTTTACAAACAACAATATGATTTTTCAAGTGAGAAAATCTGATCATGTTACTCCCACATTAAAGATTTCAAATGACTACTTTCCCTTAGGAAGAAATCCAGATTCTAAAATGTCCTAAGTCTTTCTTGATTTGGCTAAGATATCTATAGTCTGTTAAAACTAAAAAGAAAAATAAGGGCTTAGAACATGCTTGTTCATACATAAATAACTAAATATATGCTTCTCTATGAATATTTATTTATGACCAAGAATCCTTGTTAACTGATATTCTAAAATTTATAGCAAATATATAATAATCAAAAGTAGCATATTGAAATATATATTCCAAATATTTCAGCATAGGCACATTCTCTTAATTTAGCTCATATGGATGTGTAAAAATAAAAGATTTTGAAAAGACATATAGAATTAATTAGAGACAGTATGTTATGAAATATATGGTGTTACGTTTGCCTTAATGTGCACTGTGAACATTCAATAAGGAATAATTTGTTAAGACAGTGTTCAGGTCAGAGAGAAGTGGAGTTGCAGATCACCATTCTAATAAAATTTCTGGAATATCACTAATATGAAGTTTCAATCTTTGTAAGAATAAAATTTGTATATCAGCATACAACATAATATAAATTGTGTGCCTAATGAGGAAGTGTATCAATTTTCTAGAGATCTAAAGTATAGTTTTAAGTTGCCCAAATTACTCTTGTTACTAAATGTTTCTCTATACAGAAATCATAAATTAGGGCCGGCCCTGTGGCTCACTCGGGAGAGTGTGGCACTGGGAGCGCAGAGGCCGTGGGTTCCGATCTCATATAGGGGTGGCTGGTGTGCTCACTGGCTGAGCGTGGTGCAGACCAGACCATGCCAAGGGTTGCAATCCCCTCCCCAGTCAGAAAAAAAAAAAAAAAAGAAATCATAAATTAATTCCATCGTTATTTGTTAAAACTCTATTATGTGCCAGATAGTCTTCTAGGTGCTAGGGATTCTAAGATTGATCAAGGCAGACAAGAGCTTGCTTCAAGTAAGGATGGAGATAGACAATAAACAAGTACAAATTAATAAATAAGACAATTTAAAATAGTCAGAAATATTATAATAAAAATAAAACAGTGCTATTATGTGATGAATTACTCAGAGTGGGGAGCTATCTTAAACTGGCAGCCGTATAAGGCTTCTCTAGGAAGTGACATCTGAGAAGAAATGCAAATGACAAGAATGAATCTGCCATGGCAAGATCCAGAGAATTCCAGGCAGAACAAGTACAGATGCCTCAAGGTAAGAATAATAACGGTGTACTAAAGAAGAGAAAGAAGGCCAGTGGAGCAAGGGAGAAACCACTTAATTGAGAGAGTTTGTTGAGACCAGATTATATAAGACACCATGTGTCATAGTAAGGACTTTACATGTTCTTCTATGGGCCATCTTTCTAAGAGGAGAGTTATATGATTTAATTTATGTTTGAAAAGACCTTTCGCTGCATAGGGAATGGACTATAGGCGGCAAACACTGGAAGCCAAGAGAGTCATTAGAACTGCAGTAGGGCTGGGAAGGGATGTGGAAATATAAACCTTAGCACATTTTAAATATGTGAACTGCATCTGCTGTACTGTAGGTATTTAATATATTTGTAAATGAATGAATGAATGAACAAAGAGCATAATGCTTATAAACATTAAATCTAGCAATGTATTATATTCCTGACTGCATATTTTCAGCCTAAGAACTGAAGCAAAGGAAAGTATTAGGAGTCTTTATGAGAAAACTTAAAATTTTCATTTGTATTTGTTTTCCTAATTAAAATAATTTAAACAATTCGCAAATAAATTAAAACTTCAACAAGAAAATTCTAGACTAGTACTATTCACCAAACATCTCACATTTCATAATGTTAATTCTACAGTTTTTTGGACAGTTATGGTCAGACTAAAAAATAAATAATAGAAATTCTGAAATTAATAAGAATGTTGTCCATTAGTGGCAAAGAAAGGAAAATATGGAAAATATTCTGACTACGTTTGAGATGTTTTTTTTTTAAAGCATATGTTGGGTCTTCTATACACGGGCTATTTATACTGCAATGTCAAATTGTAACTGTTGTTTACTGAAAGTGTCCCCTACCGCCTCCCAAGAGCCAATTGTTAAACTTTCAGGAAATTTAGAAGCAAATTGTTAAAAAACAACATTATTACAATCAAAATTATGTAAACTTATCAGTTAAGTTAAAAAGCTTAAAACAAAGATAGTAAATAATGAAAATATCACTTCCTGATTATTTTACTACATTTTAATGTTATCATTGTTCTCGAGGTTATGTCTATTGCAACTGTGTAGTGGTAATACTATAAATAATGTGCTACTGAGCATCTCTTCCCAGCTCCACATTTAGTGACATCATGAGAGAAGCTTGAAATCAGACATGATGAAAATATTTACACCAAGAAATTAGCACATGCTATAAACTAGTGCTTTCCCTCTTCCCTGGAAGGTCAGTTGCTTAACATTTACCAACACACCACTAGTTATAACTATATGATGTTACTGTCACTGCTAGGGCATCTCTAGCTATAAACTTCTCTTATCTAAATCCCAGAAACTAATTTCTGCTTCATATGAGGAATGAGGAATGAAGGGTAAGGAAATGTGGGTGGCTTCTAGACAGGTAAGGTCAGTGTTCAAGGACAAGTTACTTAGTAATTTTGTACTTTACACCCTCGAGAGAATGTCAACATTTCCCTCTGATTTCCTTTCTTTAAACAGCCACCTGCTAAGTGCAAAACTATTGAAGGGTCAGTTATCAAAGTTCAGAATTTAGAAAATATTTCAAAAATAAAAAGATGAAATTTTCTATCAAGTTTGCAATGACTAAAAAGAAAGACAATAATGTCTGAGTGGTGCAGTGAGAAAATCACTCATAGACGATAATAATTGGAACGAAAATTGATAAATATTTTAAAAGAAATTTGGTGATATAAAAGTAAAACACTTTGTTTCATTATTTAAATTTAACCTGCAAAAAGATTAATTTATAAAAATGTATTCAAAAGATATTATTTATGACAGAAAAAACTGAATGGGTATATAAATTTTGTACATTTTCTCAAAAGAATAGTATGTAATATTTTATTATTATAATTTTATTTTAATTTTAAGTGAAATTTACAACATCATGAATGATGTAGGCAATGTTCATGCAGGAATTGATAAAAATAGGATACAACATGATATACTTGATAGAAGCTAAAACATGAAATTACATATAGAGAGAGTGACTAGAAATAAATTCAACTAAGCATTAACAATAGTTACTTTAGGGTATTTGGAATATCACTGATTAGTCTCCTTTCACATTTTCATAATTTCTAAATTTTCTACAAAGACAATGTTTAAAGTAAAAATAAAAAATTTCAGTGTACTATTCAATACATTGTGATTTTTTTTAAAAAAGTGTATATGTGTTGTGGTAAATTTCATGAAAATATGGCATATATGTGAAGATAACATTTACATTATTAAATATTCTGGCACAGTGTTAAATAATTTTTTGTTGGTTTAACATATAGCATATTCATCTTTTTAGCTATAAATAACACGTTTTCTTCTAAATCTTTTATTCTCATCTTTGATTAGCATGTTCTAGTATTTCATAGTCTCATAAAATTCTTGAATTGCTACCAATTTTAACCTAATATAATTAAAGTATAATTAAACTTTATCACGCATATAGGATGGGAAAAAATGATCAAGATTTAAACAAATTATAAAGTGCTGCAAATCCAAAAAAGAGAAGAAATCACTGCCTTAAATACTTATTTCCAATTAACCAATGCTGCAAGAAATGGAGTTTGCAGAAAAAGGATAGGCTAAGAGAAAAAGAGAGAGGGATAAGATAAAGGAGCTATAATCTACTGCCTCTCTGTTTTATTACTGTATTAATGTGTATAGGACAAGTAAAAGGAGGTTAGAAGAATGTTAAAAATAGTCCAGTGAATTTCCTTTTGGTATGATAGAAGTCTGGATATTATTTAAAAAATTGTATAGATTTAAGTAGCATTTTAATGCATTATGCTGTTTTAATTGTGCTTTTTAAATTTTAAAATATTTAATTGTCAAATTGATTGAATATATTCCAGGTGTACAATGTGATGATTTGATATACACATACGTTGTGTACTGTTACCACAATCAATTTAATTAACACATCCATCACCCATGCCCCAGAATTTGTTCATTTTACAACTGAAAGTTTTTAATTGTGCTTTGAATTCCAGATAATAATCAACAAGTATGTGGTATGTTGCAAATTTACTTTTGTGACTCATAAGGGAAGAAATATCAAGTTTAAAAGCATCCTTGATATTTCAAATCTACCTAGGAAAATATTGATATTGGTGTGAATATTAGGCCTACCTTTATTCTTGGGAATCCATGTGGTGTATATGATTATTATGGTCCATCCCCGACCCCTCCCGCCCTCCTCCCTCTCTCCCCTCCCCCCCCAAGAATGTCCCCCCCCCGTTTACTTGTTGCAACAACCTCAAAAAAGTATAGTTGTTATATCTTTTTTGAGATGACCCAAAATAAATAGATAAAGAGAATGTGTCCTTTTAAAAAATAAATAAAATGAAGCCTTTTTCAATATATTGAAGTGTGTGAAAAATTGCCTCTCAATTTTTTTCACATTTGCTCTAAAATTTGGTATTCAAAAAAACACATGTGTTTTTGGCTGCTGGCTGGTAGGGGATCTGAACTCTTGACCTTGGTGTTATAACACCATGCTCTAACTAATTGGCCAGCCCTGTGCTTTTATTTATTTATTTATTTTGTTGTTGTTGTTGTTTTGGAGGCTGGCCTACACCAGGATCCGAACCTTGACCTTGGTGTTATCAGTACCACACCCAAACCAGGTGAGCTAACTGGCCAGTCCTCAATAATACATGTGTGATATAGAGAATACAAGTACATGGAAATAAGCTTTTCTCTTTGTTCATTTATAGATGGTAAGTCAATATATCAAAAGGTTCACTCTGTGCTGGGACACATTATCATAATCATTGCCAAACAAAAATGAATTAATTCTACCTCTTTAAGCACTGATTATTCTAATTTCTATTCTTTAAAGCAGCTATTCTATTTATCTTACTCACTTGACAGTATTTTCCTAAAATTCACTGAAGATGTTTTTTCATTTCAAAATTTGTCATGGCATTATGCTATCTGATCTGCTATACAGGCAGAATAATGAAGCTGAAATGTTTTTGCCAAAACAGCAAAAAATTGTAAACACTAATCGCTCTTCATAAGAATGAAGCTTGTGTGAAGAATAATCTAGCAATCTTTTAGATACCTTGTATCCTGTCACTGTAGATTCATTTGATAGTGCAACGACATGATCCCAGGTGATTATGTAGCGTGAACCAGATCTGACTGAACTGATGATCCTTGGAGGCTGGCTGGGAGCTGTGAAAAGCAGTAATACGCAATCAGCGGTCACCATACCCAATCTCAGTTCTGCAAACCGCATGGCATCAGGACTTAACATGCTGATGAAAATGATGCAGACAACACCACCACCACTACCTAATTTTGATGAGTGCTCACTGTGTGCTAGGCACTATGCTAAGCACTTTATATCCATGAATTCATTTAATGCCTCCAGTGGCCCTGTGAGGTAAATAACAAAACCATCCTTTATTCTCTTTCATCATGTTCCACTTGAGTTTCTTTCTTCACCTGTCTTTTGAAACTGCTATTTTCAAGGTTAGTGATCACCTTTGCTTGGCCAAATCTAAAGTCACTTTTGTATCCTTTTCAAACGTAACATCTTTGGAGCATTCCATAGATTTGACCCACCTGTCTTTTGAAACTGCTATTTTCAAGGTTAGTGATCACCTTTGCTTGGCCAAATCTAACGTCACTTTTGTATCCTTTTCAAACCTAACATCTTTGGAGCATTCCATAGATTTGACCACTTTCTTTCTTCTAGAGTCTCTAATTCTTTTCTTAAATTAACAACATATTAACCCATGGTTTTCCTTCTGCATCACCGGCTGTTTCTTCTCATTAACCATCTTTAGCTGTCTCTATGTCCTGTGCTCCATCAACTTGTCACTGTTGGAATGACTTAGGACTTGATCCTGCACACCCTTCTCTCCTCTATCTGTGAACCTTCCCTAAGTCCTTACATCTGGACATGTGACTTTAAATACTCACAGTTCTATTTCAAGCTTTAATCTCTCTCTCTTGGCCTCTAGATATAGTGTCCAACTGCCTATGTCTATTTGAATGTCTAAAAGATTTCTCAAGTGTACTATAGTCAAGACAGAACATTTGCTAAGTACTCCCACATCTACCTCTCATGAATTTTTCCTATTTTTAGCAAATGGCACAACCAAACTCCCAGTTTTCCAAGCAAAAATCTGGTATGCAGTCTTCCAGTCCCCTCCTAACCAACATTAAAATTAGCAGCAAGTTGTCAACTTTGCCTGCAGAAAATTTTCCAGTTCTCTCTCTATTCCAGTTATCACTTAGTGCTAACCACCATCAATTCTCTCCTCAACTACTGAAATAGCCTCCTATTTCGCATTTCTATTTTCACTCTTAATGTACTACTTATCCATTTTTCACCTGGAAGGCAGAGTACTTAAAAAAATACATAAATTAGACATAACATACACAGGACATACATAAATTCACTCTCTGCCTTAAAATCTTCCAGTGGATTCTTACCACACTTAGAACCAAAAATCTCTACTATGAGTTACAAGGCCCTCTATATTTTGGCCCTAGCATACTTCCCTCCTCACCTGAGAACCTATGCCCTGGCCCCACTGGCTTTTCTACACCTAAAACATTCCAAGCTCTTCTCATCTTAAGGCTTTCTACTAGTTATTCTCTCTGCCTGAAAAAATTTTCCCCCAGCTCGTCATATAGCAGATCTTATTCTAAGTTAAATGGCATCCTCTCAAAGAAGCCTTGTCTGACTACCCAATCAGAAATTAGGTCCCATCCAAGTCACTTTCAATTTGATCTGTTTATTCATTTTATTGCCCTGTCAATCTGATATGATCACACTTATTTGTTTGGCAGAGTTGTCTCTTTCTGTCAATCTGATATGATCACACTTATTTGTTTTAGGTTTCTGTCTCTTTCCATTAGGTTGTTCTGTCTTCTTTCCATGAGAAGAGAGTCTGGGTCTGGCTTGGTCCCTTCTGTATTCTCACCACTTACTACAGTGCTCAGCATGTAGAATGTTTTTGATGAATGAATAAATGCAAAGAAGAACAAAGAAATGAATGTTCCTTTTATAAATTTGAAAACTGAGGTTTAAAGAGGTATGGCAATTCATCTATCATCAGACATTTAGCAAGTGATAGAGACAGATCTCAAACCCATGTCTGACACCAAAGTCTAGCACTTACCACTATGTTCTATCATCTCATTAGGAGATTTTCTGACCCCCAGGGAATTTCACAAATTTACAAACCCTAATGGTAATCACTTCTTCAGATTCCTGTGAAACTTCTTAGACTCCTGAATACAAATCGTCTTTTTTAATATATTCAACTTGGGTTCAAGAGCAGAGATAGCCAAATGAAACCAGAGAAATTAGAACAACCAGAAAATCTGAGCAGGGTAGATGGTCTTGTTAAATAAACAATGAGAATGTAAGAGAGTAAACACAAGGTGACAACATTTAACTTGAATTTACACTGTGCAATGATGAAGGTCTGTAAATCAAAGCACAGAAAAATAAGCAGAAATTTAATCTTCTCATGCTGTTGATGCAATGCTATGAAAACAGCATTTAAGTTAATAAGTACAGAATTAAGACAAGTTAATTATCTCATGGTGCAACATTTGAGGGGAGTCTTTTACAAAGGGCAGTTCTCTTATTTTATTTCTATAAAGGAATGTTAAATGTATGAAAGCATTCTTCACATTTTTTCAATGTTTTAAAAAAATCTTGTGACTATAAAGTTTATCATTGAAAACCAAATACGCTCAGACAGCCAGGTAGAAATTTTCCCTCATATGTACCTGCATCATGATTGAATCAAGTGCTAGTTTCTGACAAGTCTAAAATCAAAATGTGAGACTCACGTGCTTTCTTGGTGAAGGTCTCGATCACGTCACTTGAAGGCCCACACCCTGCACTATTGCAAGCCCCGACTTCTATAAAGTACTGCGTGTCTGGCAGAAGGTTCTCCAGCCTGGCTGAGTACTCTTGGCTGTTGACTTGAACTCTGTGTGCAGCTGCTTCTTTGTCGTGGGCGGCCCAGTACCGAATCTGCGAACATTCAAGAGCAGTAGTGTTTTGCTCTGATCCCAACTCTTCAGTTGTGAAAAATTCTTTTCAACTGAATCTGTTACCATTGATGTTGGCTGAGCAGCATGTTCTCAATTATTACTCAATGGTATTTACCCTTCTATTAGCCTTACAGTGTGGCAAGCACACAATGCAGATCTGATTAAAGATGTTAAAAGCAAAGTTTCACCTCATTGCCTGAAAACTCTGCATAAGATATACCTTCAAAATATGAAAGTGGTCTCCATTTGGAAGTATAACATTTTTTATCATTTATATCCTGCTTTCTTTCTCTTTTTTTGTCTGGCAGCTGGCCAGTATGGGGATCTGGGGATCCTAAGGCTGATCTTGGTGTTATGAACACCGTGCTCTAACCAACTGAGCTAATGGCCAGTCAACCCTGCTTCATTTGTGTTTACTTGGTTCCAAACTTGTTATGAGCCATTGATAAAGCAATAGGGATAGGACTTTGCTTGACAAAAACAGTCATTATGTGGCCTAGAACAGGCCAGTGTAATACTTTCTTCTAGCTCCTTGGAGAAGTATGTATGTAAAATTATTTACATTGAACCCATACAGAAGTTGGATATCAAAGCTGGATACCTAATAACTTAATAAATTGTAGAATTATTTATCTTTAAAATAATTTTTTAAAAATTTTACCCATGTTGTGATTTTTAATGATTACTTTAGTCAAATGATTATAACCTTCCTTGTCTCTTAAAGCTTAAGAACAGCTATGAATATAATTTTCACTATTCAAATAAAGGCTGTTATTGGGGATTAGAAATCTATAATTATATCTTAAAGTATGAATAAAATGAATAAAAAACTGTAGTTATATCAAGGTATAAATAAAAAGGAAATTCTTTTTTATAATTTTACTGGTATATTATGTATTTTAGATGCTCTGTCTATAAAATAATAAAATTTTAATTTCACAATTAACCAAAATGTCTAGACAAAAATATATAATATTAATATAATCCTGAATCTTTTATTTACACAAATACATATGAAACCATTATAAAATGGTACTGGATGGTTCAAATTCACTTGGCAGAAGTGAGTTTTATATGTAGAATGAGCCTTTTCTGAACATTGAGAAGTGGATGAATACTTCTCCTTTCATCCAAGGCAGGGCAGTTTCTAAGCTGCATTTATAAAGTTCTTCAAAGGTCCCAAGGGATGAAGTACCAATTGCCCACAGTGGTTTCCAATGAGACAAAGCATCTTTCTATCTGAGCTCCCCCCTTTCCTGTTCACTCTGCCTTTTCCTAATACTTGCTCCCTAGGATCATATTTAAACAAACGAACAAACAAAAACAACATTAAAAAATACCTTTTCCTACACCTTTGTGTGAGGCCATGCTTTGGGGAGATTCAGACCAAGACAGATGCTTTCTCCAAATTAACTAAATGAAGCATTTCCTAAATATCACTTTATGCTCACCATAATGATTTAACCTTTAAAAATATTTGAGTAGACTATTCAGGATTATTAATCTCTTACAATGATTGTAAAATATCATCTGCATTAATCTTTAACTCAGTTGCTTAGAGTTTTTGCATTCATTATTCTTGATAGTCTATTTTGCGTATTTTTGTTAAATTAATTAAGTGAATGTTTTACCTGCTGGGTGAGCAAACTCAAGTCTTTCGTGAATTCTTGGGCAGAAGCCCAAAGTTCCAAAATGTCCTTGATAAGAAGAACTTTTTGCATTCTTCTGGCTTACCTGCACTATGGAAATATTTACTGGGTATTAAGATTGAAATTGGAGATCTCTTTAATCAAACTGGAGGAAAAAGTGTTGTACATTCTACTGAGATACACTTTAAAACTGCAAGGGTAGAGAAGATTATTCTTAGACCCACTGCCTGCAGTTCTCATTTGAAATGTCAGGAAATTAACCTTGAGATCAGACAGGATCCAGGGCTTCTCTAGCTTTATATTTTATTTTATGTTTTTAATGTACTGACTTTTTTTTTTCTGTGCATCAATATAACTTAGATCCATTGCACATTTTCATGGGAAGTACAGTGGGGTACTGGTTTTGATGATCATCTCTCTTATTAAATGATTGGCTTTTCCCATCATATTTTAAAATAGAAACAATGACCACATTATAGTCAGTCAAGATTTCCCCCCATACATTTACAGAAGCATGTTCTTACAGGAGAATAAATGATAATGGATTTTCTCAATTCGTGCTTGTCTCTTTGATATTCAAGGCTCTATGTGAAAGACTTAAGAAAAATGAGTGAAAACAATAATTCTATGATTTATTTTCAGAATTTTTAATCAAACATTCTCTGGAGAGGCAAGACCTAGATTAAAATCTGGTTATGACAATTATTACTCACACAAATGTTTCTAAGCTTCAAGTCTCCCATCTTTAAAATGGGGACAATAAACTTGGGATTGTGTGCATTCAATACAAGGAGCTTAATTATGTTTTAAGCATAGTAAGGATGCAATAAATGTTATAATTCTTATCATTACTAACATCATCATAATCATCTTCATCATAATCTTCATCATTGCCATCATCATCATCATCATCAACATTGTCTTCAAATGCCCAGTGACATAGAGCAGGGAAAGCATTAAATGCAGGTTATTTAATTTCTTCCATATAATAGTCCTATGATGCAATGATTACTCTCTCAGCTTCAGAGGTGAGAAAACTAAAAAAAATTCAAATAAATTTTTTCCACAAAATTCCTATGTGACAGACCTGAAATATAAATCCATATCTGCTCAGCAACAATGATCATAACTTTCTACTTAGTGTGGAGTTCAAAAAGTCAGAAATTTATAAAAACAAATTTTTCCATGGCACACACCACTTTTCCTTTGAAATTATCATTTGAGAAAATCTTATTTGCTAAAGATTATTTTTTGCTATTTGAGAGTCCTAATTGAGGTTTACCTCCCAATCGAAAAAGTTTAAATTCTGATTATTATCTGAATTCATTGGTACTACTGTATTGCTTCTCACCTCCCATTTCCTTGAACTATGCTTGTTGGAAGTTATAAAACAGTCATATATAATTCTTGGTATAGGCAAGGACAATATTGCATTCTCTAGCACTTTGATTCAATGATATAGGTTATATTTTAAATTATCTTAAACATTTTTTTAATTAGTTGGAAAATAATGTAAAAGAAGAAAAAATCCTGTGGCCAAAATTTGACTTTCCAAGCTCCAAATATTGATATCTTCTTCTGGACATACCTTGAACTTATGTATCACAGGGGTTTGTAACATCTAGTGAATCTGTCTTTCCCACTTCTTTCCTACTAGTTGTAAAAGTGTCAGTTTAGTAAGTTTTGAATATTGGGTATTCCCAGTCTACTCCTTTCATTCCCAGTTCATCCTTAACTACCCCTTTGTAATAAATTTAGGCAAACCCTCGCAAAGACTATCTGAAGACACTATCTTGAGATTCATTGAGCACTTTATGAGCTCTACCCAAATCCTAATCCATGATGCCAAAAAAGCTTTCTGTTAGTCTGGGTTTTTCTGCTTAAAGACTTGGGTTGCTTTTTTGGCTGCACCTCAGAAACATGGCCTTGAGAAAGACAAGTCGTAGCACTACATTTGATCATACTTCATTATTCCTATCAATACTCAGTGAATATTCACTCAGTGCCTCCTACCTCATGTCCAGCACTGTTCTTGGCACTGAGAACAGAACAGACAAAATCCCACCCACATGGAAGTAATATTCCATGGATATTTGGAGAAGGGGGAGCACAAGAATCGAGAGGGCAAGCTGGCTGAGTGGGCAGCTCCAGAACAGCATTCACTGTCCTCTCACTGAGCAAAGCAAGAGAAACTCTGTGGTGTGGCATAAGTCCTGCACTTAGAATCAGAAAACTGGTTTTAGACATTGATCTGGCACTTTTTATTAGTGACAACTGAGGCAAGTTGTCCAATCTTTTCACTATCCATTAGCTCATCTGTAGAGGTAAGATGATGCCAATTCCTTTGAATTTTCGCTCCTTGTGCTCAAAAATATGAGATGACTTCAATTTTCTTACATAACCAAGTCTAAATAGAGTTAGTGTTGTATTGAATACCCCAACTCTTTTTCTAGTTTCCATTTTCCAGTTCTTACTTCCTTTGACTAAGACAACCTCCCCTTTCTATCTGGTTAATCCCTGTGGGTCCTTTAAGACTCAGCTTGAGGGAAGTTTCTTTGGGATATTTTGATTGTTGCCAATTTTTCCCCTTCAAGATAACTTTATGAGACACGTAGTTGGTATAATTATAATTACTTCTTTGGGAGATACTTTTAGAAGTGGAACTACTAGGTCAAATAGGGTGACCATTTTAAGAATGTTGTTATAAATTACCAAAATGCTTTCCAAGAAGCTTGAGATTCATCAGCATATTATGAGAATGTTTGTCTTAAAAGATCTTGGCTAACCATGAGTGTTAATTACCTTAGTTTTTATTTTGGCCAATTGTTTGCCAGTACATAGCTCTTTTATATCTCTTTTAGATAAGCCAGTTAGGAACCTGCATTTTACTCTTAACAATTAGCCTATAAATATGCCAAAATGCCAATTGTTTGCCAGTACATAGCTCTTTTATATCTCTTTTAGATAAGCCAGTTAGGAACCTACATTTTACTCTTAACAATTAGCCTATAAATATGCCAAAATACTAAACATAGAGAATATAGTGTTAGTTGTCGCATAAATTGATGGGACACAAAACATTGAAAGGTGCAATATGTTTGAAAACTTATGTTCATATATTTACGGATAAATGTATTTCATTTGATAAAAACTGAACTCACCTGATAGCTTTCCACTATTTTTCCTACAACATGCTTCCAATGAACAGATATCTCAGAAGATGATAAGACATTTACACCTACTTCTGTTGGGGCTTCATTGGGAGCTGAAATTTCATGAGAACATTACGTTCTTAGTAAGATGCTGACATAAAGAAATTCAGATAACACCATTTGCTATATAAATGAGTTAGAACTACATTTTAATATTGCCAAAATAGCTTTAATATTTTTGAAATAAAATAAGTCCAATAATTTTATTACCGCTTCCTCTACTTTTACTGATGTTATTTTATTTCATGGTTATTGATGATACATGCAAATACACATATTCATATATATGAATGTTAATATAAATTTATACACACACACTTTTATAGCATATGGAAAGCTTCATGACTTTCTTACTAGTATCATGAGTAAGAACTGTACTAATTCTTATTTCTCTCAACTGATATGCTTAAGAAAGCCTGTTGATGAAAATTAAAGTGAATAATATTTAGCTTATAAACACTACATTATCAAAAATAGGAAATGTGGTATTTATTAAATAAAATTATTCATTACACTTAATTTTCTCTTGTTATTTATATAAGCTCATGATATACAGCAATATTATTAATAAAATTTCTCTCTTATCTTAGGCTAAAATCTTAAAAAAGTTTTTTTCTAAAGATATTTTGAAACAAGTTGTGACATCCACTGTTTCTTGGACTCAAAAAGCTTTTTTATGTCTAATCTTCCAACTGGGCAGCAAGTCAAATATGTATCAAAAGGTCTCTGTTCAGGGGGAAAGAAAAAGTAATTTATATCCTTTATGAAATTTACACAAAGAAACCAAGGAAACCCTTAAGCAGGGGTGATCATTTTTTATTGTCTTTCATTAAAATGCCATAATCCTATTTAATGTTAAAAAATGTTCTACACATGAACACTGTTGCCTTTTTAAAGCAAGATAAACATGCAGCACCATGATTGATTTTTTTAACAGTAGAAGAAAAGAATTAACACATACAAGTTTCAACACATACAAGTTTTATAAGACATAAAATATTTAGTAAAGAAATGTAATTAAATATGAAAGGCCACAACTAAATTGATGACAAGCATGGCCTTTCACCTGAAAGCTTACTTTAGTGCCAAATAA
The DNA here is from genome assembly GCF_000696425.1 of Galeopterus variegatus. Classification (NCBI taxonomy): domain Eukaryota; kingdom Metazoa; phylum Chordata; class Mammalia; order Dermoptera; family Cynocephalidae; genus Galeopterus; species Galeopterus variegatus. The sequence goes on along the minus strand of NW_007727134.1, from coordinate 333,939 downwards.
AGCATTAAAAAATTGATATTGGGTGTATGATAACTTGTAAAATGCATTTAACTTTTATTTTCTCTGTAAGATGTACATACAGTATTCAAATTATTAAAATTGAGTCAAGCTATTCATATTTATGTTGAACAAGCACAAGCATAGAGAATGTATGATTTGTTATCATGATTTTTGCATTGTTTGATTATAAACTTAAATTATATCTGTTTTTTATTCTTTTTATGTATTCAGTTGAGCTAACAAACTTTAAAAATAATATATATGTATGCATATATATGAGTATACATATGTGGCAGCCTTTTATGTTTGTATTTTTAAAATAAATTTTATTATGTATATTTGAGGTATACAATATGATGTTATGAGATGCATATATAGTAAAATGGCACCTTTGTACTGAAAGTAAAGATCATGGAATGACGTGAATACATATTATGTTTTTAACAATTATGAAAGCTAATAAATCTATGACTGAAGAGCACATGTGAGAATTTCTGTTGAGTTCTAAGGGATAGATAAGTGTTCATTTTAGAGTAAAAATAATGCAAATTGAGTAAACCAATTAAGCATTTTTCCTCCTAGAGCACAGAAGAGTAACTTGCGCAGTTTTATTATTTGAACTCTTTCATCTGTGCTTTTCATACACATGCAAAGAGAAAGTTGGCCAGTGGGTGAATGTGTTAGATCAGAAGGCAATGAAATCTCTACTTGCTTCTCTAGCCATTACTTACGTACATAGTGCACAAGTAAAGAGACACAATAAGGAGGTCTTATCTTTTTAATAGAAATATAAATAATAAAAAGCATAGAAGCTTAAGTAGGAAATCATAGGCAACAATGTAATTATGTTTAATCTAAAACCGTATGTCATTTAGCATTGATATATAAAGTCCTCTACAAGAATGTTCAGTTGAGTTAAAGTTTCTAGAAAAACAAAGAGGGCCGGTATCAATATTGTTTTTTCCTTAAATTACCTACAGGACAAAAATTTCCCTTCTCAAGAAAAAATTTCAACTGACTTTCTGATCCTTTTTTCATATAACTATGTTCAGATTCCCTTTAATAAAACTCCAACATGCCATTGTGATAACAAGTAAAGTTAAGTTGCATAAATCCTACCATTACACAAATTTTGGGTTAAAATTTTGGGAAATTTTACAAATAGTATACATGTTATAGATTTTTTAAGTAGTAAACTTTATGAATATAAAGAAATACTGAGGTTTCAATCCAGTATGGAGAATTTCTGACTACAAAATTGTAATCGAGAGGCCAGAGACAGGAATCTAAATCAATTATTTTAGTGGAGATTTCCTAACTACCATGGATGTGATTTAAAAGATGAGAAAGATTTTAGTGACATTCCTGTCATTTAGATAAAGAGATTGGCATTTTAATTTGGGTCAAAATAGTATTCATTTACTAAATTCATAGTATATAAGAAAGTCTTAGTAAGTAAGGTGTGAAAGAAAGCAAATTAAATGCCTACCAGAGAGAATTAGGTTTTCCTTCCCTCATCATGATAGGAAGGTCTTTCTTTTACCTACCGTCCTGTGCCGAATTAATGACTGCTATAAGGCTGTAAGGTCCGTCTCCTTTGTTGTTGAAGGCCTTAACTTTTACTTGAAACTCAGTGAAAGGACTCATGGTTTCATCTTTATGAACATATCGGCCAGTGTCTGGATTAGTAACTGTAACTTTTTTCCATTCTTCTCCATTAAATGGCTTAAATGCCACTATGTAACCGAAATTGTTGCCATAGTGGTATTCTCTTGACAAAGGCTAAATAGAAATTAAAAAATTACATAGGTTTCAGTGATACAGTTAACAGGGGCCAAAATCTTAGGCAAATAATGATATACTTGGAAGCATGCTCTTTGTAAAAACATATGTCGTTCATAAGTTAATGCTGGTTGAAAATGCCAGAGCAAAAACACACTCAAACATAAGGCGACCTCATTTACCACCTGGTATCCTTGCTCTTCCTGGAACACTCCAGGGGGCTCCCACTCTGAGACTTTGACTTTCAATTCCTTCTGCTTAGGATGTTCTCCTAGATGTCATATGACTCCCTCCCTCCCTTTCTGGAAGTAAAAGTCACCTACTTAATGATGTTTTCTCTGGCCACGAAATCTGCCATTTCATGACTCCTTCTGCAATATTCCATATCCCACCTCCCTGCTTCATTTTTTCTCTTTAACACTATCATGATCTAACACTATATATATCTTACTTATCAACTTCATTGTCTCTCTCAACTGCTAGAATACAAGTTTCATAAAGGCAGAGTTCTTGTCAGTTTGATTTTTCTCTTTATCCCTAGCACCTAGAAGAGGACCTCTAATAATATGTATTTAATGGTTCATTGTCTCTCTCAACTGCTAGAATACAAGTTTCATAAAGGCAGAGTTCTTGTCAGTTTGGTTTTTCTCTTTATCCCTAGCACCTAGAAGAGGACCTCTAATAATATGTATTTAATGAATGAGTAAATCTTTTTTTAGAATTGGAAGGCAATGGTAAGAGAGTTATACAAGATGCTGGAATGTCTATATAGTAATCAGAAGGAAACAGGTCTGAAGAATAAAAGAGAAGGTGACAGGAGGAAGAGGGTACACTGCTCTCATGAGTAGGAGGCTGGCTTTAGGCTCCTGTCTAACCCCAACCAATTTTGCACCATTTTCTCACAGTTTATTACTACACATGTCAATTGCCCAATAAAGAAGTCTATGTCAGCCCTAACAATCATATAAATCATATAAACTGACTTAAAACCAGTTCTAGTGAGTACTTGCCATTTGGTGTTCTTTAGCCATAAGATAAATGTACAAGTTGTATATTGACATTTTTCACCAGAAAATCAAAGTTAAGATGTTTTAGGCAAAAACCTTGAACTAAATACAATGCAGTTACTTGGATATAGTCACGTCAAATAAGAAGATACAGGAATGTTTAAAGGTCAAAGGGTAGAAGCTATATTTGGTTGCAGAGTATAGATACCTGGAAGCATGATCTCAAGGTTGTACAAAATGTGATTTTAGATTATTAGACAGTTAAAACATTCCTAACATTTCTACAATAGTCTAAACATTTTTCTTATTGATAATTTCCTACTTAGATTTTGGAATTTAAAGTATAACAGAATGAGCTATGGAGCTTTCAAAAACAATACTTCTCAGGCAGGCCCCATCTCCGGAAATGTGATTTTGAATTTTTTGGACAAGAATTTCCAATTTTGAATATCTTGACAAGGCTAAGATATGCTGCCTGGATAAAGGCCAGATGTCTAATTCAGAAAAGTCTGTGCTATCACAATCTTTCCTACCCACTCCAAATATCTCTCCTGTTTCAGAAATCTGGCTAAGATGTATTGTTTTCCAGAGATTATTGTCTCTGATATAGAACTCCCTTTTGGGTCATAAAAATTAATAAAATGTTTTGGATACCTCAGGAAAAAGTCCCTTGGGTGACTTCTAAGACTGCCCTATCGTGATAGATTACACTAGTGTTCAAAGCAAGCCTCAAGTGAGGAAGCAGCCTCCAGCTTAAAATTGGAATTTGATATAAAGTTTGAAAATTGAATCTTTGGAGTTGAGAATGCCCAGAAAAAAATACTATAAATTACAATTGGGTTACCAGAACACAATGAGATCAACATTTCTCTGGAATAAGATAGTAGAATGTTTCATCTTCCAGGCTAACAGATCTTTTACCATCCAGGATCCATTTTTGCATAGGAACTAATACTAAACCATAGTAAGCCAGATAAAATCTGATATGCAATTAAGAGGAAAAAAATAGTAATCTACTCTTGTTTAGGCATTGGGCATTCTCTTTTACTTCAATTTATTTCAGGAAACAAAATGGATTTGAGATTAACTATAGATAAAGCACACTATAACGTGTGCAACTTATCAATACTTACTGCCCATGTTATGGTCAGCTCTCTGTTGCTTCCACCCCCGCCTCCTACATCTGAAGGTGCCACATTTGGTGCTGAAACAAACAAACAAGTATTAAAAACAACAACAAAAATAGAGTGTTTTTTTTTTCTGATGTTCGAGTATTTATCCACTGCAGAAACCACAAAATTTTTCTTTTACTAAGAAAGACAAGCTGCATGCATGATCCACTCAGTTATAACAACAATGGCTCACAGTAGCTGTCAAAATCTATTTTTAGTGCCAAGAGAAAAATAGATTTGGTGTCATAGGAATTCTGCTGATTTCCCACAGCAGAGGAGAGTGAAGTAAATTTGCATCCCCCATTTTTTTTCTTTCTGTGTCATTTCATTTAATATAATTTTAAAAGATGAGATATACACTGTTGGGAAAATATTTTATAGCTTTTACTATGGAACTGCATTGACATTGGATAATGTCTCCAAATACCTGGAAATACAAGAAATTTAATATTTTCTCTTGTGCTCTCACTTCCAATTCCTAAATCTCTTCTGGACTTGTCAGTGACTCCAACTCCCTCCCCCGCGGCCCCCCATGCTCTTACATCATCCTGCAGTCTCAGTCTCTCTGCTGGAGAGATTCAACTCTCTGAAGTCTTTCTGTTCTTAAAAACCTTCCTGCAATACTGCTTTCCTCTTAAACCCCAAGCCATCGGACCCTTTCCTGTCACTGAATTGCACAGAAGAACTGGTATATGATTACTTTTTGTACCTCACTCCATAATGACTTTTTAACAACTCACAATCTGTTTCCATTTCTTCACAGTACTGAAATCATTCTTTCAAAAATCACAAAATTGCTTTTTACTGCCAAGTCCAATAGCCTCTTCTTCTTTATCTTCCAAGGCATTCTCTCTCCTTGAAACTCCTTCAGGGGAGGCACTGTATCTTATTAGATTGGTACCCTTAGCCCTTAACTGGAGTTGTACAGATGAATAAATCTTTGTTTCTACACTCGAAGAATGACTCAGCTACCCAGCTAGGTGGATGAAGCCTG
>NW_007727134.1:325087-327977 GCF_000696425.1 Galeopterus variegatus | reverse complement strand
CTAGCCATGTAAATTCTTTGGTGAAATATGTACATGAACTGCACAGAAACAAACAAAAAAATGTATGCTTTTCCTTGTATCTATAAAATTATATGCTGAGTTACTTTCCGCACGAAGAAAATAATATAAAGTTTGAGAGGTTTTATTTTACTATTCAGCTGTCATCAAGAGTGTTAGAAAATGAAACTGGGTGCACAGGGTTGTTAAAAGATAAATTATTTGTAGCGTTTTAGATAAAATACATATCGAAGGCTGAGATATTAAAATAACTACCGAAAACTCTTTTAACCTCATAACATATTCTGAAATTAAAACTCTACATGCTATAGGAAAAAAAGCACGTTGTCCCATAATCAATGAATAAATCAAATTGTGTGTTGAACTCTAAATACAAGTTTGGTAGTCATAGGCAGATAATTTAAAAAATAATTCTAAAATAATTTATTACACTGTAATTTGTTGAATCAAATATTGCTTTCCTTAGGACAAGTATCATTTGCCGAAGCATTTCACTGTAATGCTTTTCCTTATAATCAATATTAACCTTTTTATTTAAAACAAAGCTAAAAATGAAGTATGTTTATATTAGATTGAATTTTTTTCATTTTATAATGTTTATCTTAAGCACTTTTAACATACTTCAAATAATTAATTTAAGATTGTTTTGTTCTTCAAAGATTGCTCATTGAGCTCATGATGCTGAAAACAAGAAATAAACAAAAGCACAGGAATAATGTAACCATCTCTTAATAGAGTGTTTTTATATATTACTTGAATTAACTATTGACAATTTCCCCAATTTAGTTTTGAATGTTCAGTTATATTTTTAGCTGATTAGGGAAATTTTTTCACTGATGGAATTGCCACATAACTGACATGTCTAACATGAATCTGAGAATAGAGCAGTTAGGTGCTGAAACAGGAGGACTTAGCCAAATAGTGATGTGTTTCAAGGAGGTAAATCACCCTAACCACAACGAAGCTTATTTAACTTTAGGCTCCAGGGCATTTAAAAGAGAACAAGCTAGACATTCTTTAAATGATAAATCATTAAAAGGAATTTAAACTAATATTTAGGAAAAATATTGAATTATTAATCATGGTAAACAACATTTAAAATATTACTGTGAATGTTAAAAATAGCAAGGTGTTCTAACTTGTCTGTTTGCGATCATTTCATTTTAATAGTGACTTCCTTATTTTCATAAAAGTACTTCTGTATTTCAGCCATAGATCTAAAAAATTAAAAATAAAAAAATAGTCAAGCCAATGCCAAGAATATTCTTTCCTATGACAAGAAACTAATGCTGCTAATTTTGCTTTTAGATTTGAATGCTCAAATAATTTGCATATAGTACCTCTTTGGGCTTTAATATTTTATTTAACAGTGTACAAATTGGCTTCTGACAAATCCTAAATAATAAATATCATGCAGTGTATGAAGATACTTGACTCAAAATATATTGACTACTTTAGTTCTTGTTAATTATTGCTTTAACTTTTATAGTAATTTTTACAGACAAAAAATTAGTTATAAATATNTTGCGATCATTTCATTTTAATAGTGACTTCCTTATTTTCATAAAAGTACTTCTGTATTTCAGCCATAGATCTAAAAAATTAAAAATAAAAAAATAGTCAAGCCAATGCCAAGAATATTCTTTCCTATGACAAGAAACTAATGCTGCTAATTTTGCTTTTAGATTTGAATGCTCAAATAATTTGCATATAGTACCTCTTTGGGCTTTAATATTTTATTTAACAGTGTACAAATTGGCTTCTGACAAATCCTAAATAATAAATATCATGCAGTGTATGAAGATACTTGACTCAAAATATATTGACTACTTTAGTTCTTGTTAATTATTGCTTTAACTTTTATAGTAATTTTTACAGACAAAAAATTAGTTATAAATATGTTTTCACTTTAATTTGCATTAAAATTTCACTGTGATTTAAAACAAATTTTGTATTAAGAGACTCAAAAGTTATATAAGTAACACTTTAGTCTAGAAAACCAAAGGAATTGAAGTCTAACACCTGCTTTTATTCTATCTTTACATATTCCTCCATAAGCATTTAAATATATAATTATTTTTTCTTCATAATTTATTTTTTCTTAATTGACTCATGTTACTTGCATATATTTATGGAGTACAATGTGATATTTGGGTACATTTATACATTGTGCAATGATCATATCAGAGTATTTAGCATATCTTTCATTTCAGACACTTGCTACCTCTTTGCGTTGGGAAGATTCAACATCCTCTCAACAGCTCTTTGAAGTTATGCAGTAATTTGCTGTTGACTGTAGTCCCCCTATATTGTTACAGAAGACTGGATGTTATTCTTCCTCTTTCTCTACAATTTTGTATCCATTGACCACCCTCTCCCTATTTACCCTACCCTTACTAGTCTCTAGTAATCAATATTTCACTCTTTACTTCCACGAGATCAACTTTAGCTTCCACATTTGAGTGAGAACATAAGGTTTTTCTCTTTTTGTGCCTGGATTATTTCACTTAATATAATTTTATGCATCTGACAAGGGATTAATATCCAGAATATACAAGGAACACCAACAATTCAATAAAGAAAACTGATTAAAAAATGGGCAAATGAGCTGATTAGACATTTCTCAAAGGAAGACATACAAATGGACAACAGGTATATGAAAAAATGTTAAAAATCACTAATCATCAGAGAAATGCAAGCCAAAACCACAATGAGATATCTCACCTGTTAGAATGGCTATTACCAAAAAGATAGAAAATAACAAATGCTGGCAAGGATATGGAGAAAGGGCTTAAATTTATAACATTTAATATAAAATTTAATATAATATTTAAATATAAACTCTTGAATATATAATTCTGAAAAGCTGATA
>NW_007727134.1:322455-323864 GCF_000696425.1 Galeopterus variegatus | reverse complement strand
TGGTATTTCTCTTTCTGTTGGGCTTTGTTTACAAACAGGGAATGTAAGTGGGTGCAGCAGAGTAAGTCTGTCAATTGCTCAATGAAATACTCTCTTAAACTAATTTTAAGTTTTGCTAAAATAATTTTTTATTGGGCTGGCCCCGTGGCTCACTCGGGAGAGTGCGGCGCTGGTAGCACAGAGGCCGCAGGTTTGAATCCTATATAGGGATGGCTGGTGCGCTCACTGGCTGAGCGTGGTGGAGACAACACCATGCGATCCCCTCACCAGTCAAAAAAAAAAAAAGAAGAAATTAAATATGTGCAACTAGTTACTTCAATGTGTTAAATATCCCTAAATCATGAAAGTTTTCTGAATGAATGAATATAAATGATCCCAGCTTAATAAAAGACTAACCTAGAACTTAGAAATTATTTTTGCATTCCTCACCTAATTGGAAAGTCAGACCAGCACTTTGAAGTAAGAATATGGAGAAGTAGCATTATCCCCATTTAATAGGAAAGGCAAATGAGCCCCCCAAAAGCTCAGGTTACACTGCCCACATGTGGAGAAGCGGTCAACTTTAACTCAGTTCTCTTGATGGCTTTAAAAATCTATTCTCTTTGCTTTCTTTAAAAAAGACTTATCTATTCAATTATCAATGATAGCAACTAACTTTAGCATAGTACCTAACCAGCTGCAAAATGTATATTCTTAGTACCTTTTCTCTCCTTTATCAAACATATGGACAAAAGGACTAAAAAAAGAAAGTGAAAACAAAATGAAAGAGCTTAATAGTTTCATTAGACATGAAATTAAGTCTTTATACATAATATGAAAGTGTTGATTCTGGTTTTGTTAATTTTCCTCTTTTCCTTCTCAGACTGGCTTGATCTGACAAATAAACACTAAAGGTATCAAAACAAACCTGAATTCACCATTTTATGATATTGACCTACCAACTGCACCTGCAGAGGTATTAGCTATGGGGGTATGTCTTACAATGACACATTATTTCAAAGAATGCCTTTGTTATCTCCTTCTTGCAGTCAAAATTAAATGTGTTAAAATGAATTACAAACCCATCTTTTAATTCTTCATTTGGGACCATCCATTTTATAATGCACTTGTCTGAATCCAAAGAATACACCCAACTGTGCCCTGAGATCTCAACATTAAGTAATTAGACAGATAAGGGCATGTGTGGCATTGGATAATGTCATGTCTTTCAATCAGCTTAATGAGGCACAGGACCAACCTTTCCATCAACTGGGAACCAGCCTTTATCCCACGTAACATATGCTGGCATCTCTTAGAGATTTGTTGTAAGGGTACATGACAAGACAAACATCCTCCATTTAGAAAGTATTTTTATTTTCTTATAAGGATGAAATATGTAAATGTCCAATTTTATGCATATTCAATTTTTT
>NW_007727134.1:281379-321724 GCF_000696425.1 Galeopterus variegatus | reverse complement strand
TCATATTTTCTTATCAGCAAATCAAACTTTAAAATGAAAAATTAATAGCATAATGAATAAATGTTATTGAGCAAATATTATACCCCAGAGTGCTAACTGCTTTTCTTATATATATTTTTTAAATCATAAAAATAATCTCATAAGATAAATTAGAGATGAGAAAAGTGAGGCTCAGAGAGGTTAAGTAATGTGCCCCAAGTTACAGAGCTTTTATTTATTTATTATTTTTATTTTTATTTTTTTCCTTTTTGTCTTTTTTTCGTGACCGGCAATGGGATCGCAACCCTCGGTGTTGCTCCCGCACCGCGCTCAGCCAGTGAGCGGCCCGTCTGTATGTGGGATCCGAACCCTCGGCAGGGGCACCGCCACGCTCCCAAGCCGGCCTGTTACAGAGCTTTTAAATGATGATGCCAGGATATCACAGAAGGATTAGTGTCCTGAAGCATTAATATTGCACACTGCCTTCAGAAAGGAGTTTAGGAGCAAAGCGTTTAGAATGAGAAAGGACTGGTTTGAACGCCAGCTCTGCCTCATGTTAACTGGGTGTAATCTTAACTTTCTCACCTGTAACTTTTGGAATAATAATACCAATTTTAGAATGTTATTGTGGGAATTAAGTGAGGCAATGCAAGTGGAGAGCTGAGCACTATGTCTTACGTAAACTATAGTAGCTATTAAAGTTGATTAATAAAAGATCCTAAAATGCTTTTAATGCTAGATTAACAAATGTGGTAGAGGTTATAGGATTTATTTTTTCATAATTGAAAGGAATAAATCATCTCACTATAGCACTATGGGGCTATATCTTGCACTATGAATAAGACTATCATCATTTCATTGATGTGTTTGGGACTGGCTAGTTAGCTCAGTAGGTTAGAGCATGGTGCTGATAACACAAGGTGAAGGGTTCAGGTCTTATGCTCACCAGCACCAAAATAAATAAATAAATAGCACTATGAATAAGACTATCATCATTTCATTGATGTGTTTGGGACTGGCTAGTTAGCTCAGTTGGTTAGAGCATGGTGCTGATAACACCAAGGTGAAGGGTTCAGGTCTTATGCTCACCAGCACCAAAATAAATAAATAAATATAGGCATCAGTGTGTTTTCTTGTTTTGGTTCTGATGGCTTCTAAAAGAAGTGATTTTCTAAGTTCACCAGAGAGGAAATTAATTTCTTAAGAAAATACCATTTGGACAAACATAGTGGAAGAAGGTGATACCAAAAAGAAGTTGGTTGAAAGTAACAACTTTGTGAAAATTTTATGTTTGATATCACTCTGAAAAAATTTTTCCCCCCAGCCTTTAAAGATAAGGATGAAAATTCCTTAGTTACATCCAAACCACTGGTAGTGAGCACAATACTTCTAGATATAATATTAAATTATATTATAATATAATTATAAAAATTATATTCATAGTTTCAGGTATAAAAGAATTAGATTGAATCTCTTTGAGACATTGGTGTTTTTTTTGTTATTGTTCTTAAAAACATATATAATTTCATCACTTCTACTTTGATATTCCAGAAAAAAACTAAGACAGATCTTATGGTAATTCTGTCTGGATGATGAGCCTATGTATTGTAAAGCAATTGTTTTCTGAGATAAGTAATAATGATATTGTTTGCAACAGAATACCCAAGAAGAGGGAGTTCTACATCTATCACCCATTCCAAAGAAAGTATCCTCCCTCGACATATCTGGTGTTCAGATAACACTTTGCTAGTATTGTATTAGTCAATAGGTCATAGAAAATTAATCAAAATCAATGAGATTAAAATAAGATGGCTATATTTGAGATAGGTATATTGTACTGTTTTAACTGAAATAACTTTGCTTGGATCAACTTAATCACTTGGTATTTTTCTTCAATTTTATTTTGAAAATGAATGCTTATTAAATCAAATCAAGTGCATCATTTCTCAGTGTGAAATTATGTGGTTAAAACCACTAGTCAAATCATGCTCCAGTCTCTTTTTAATTTTGTTTTTCAGAAAAAGGCAACTATGTTCAGTCTATCATACAGAAACCTCTGTTACAAACATAGGTGGGTCTAGGGAATAATATAAACCAAACACAAGGATTTTGCCTGTGTGGTATCTGTGTTCTGTAAAGATTCAACTTAGAATACTTCTATATCCTAATGAGATTTCTGTGAGGAAAAGAAACGAAAAGACTTGCACTCATTTTGTAGGTAGATATACTGAAACAAAAAACTAATGTTTAGGTCATATCTAGTTTCACAGTTAAGACTGAAATCTAGGCTTCTATTAGAACTTTAATAAGGTTCATATAAATGAATGCATTTTTAAATCCTGTTTGAGAAGCTGCCTTTAAGAGAGAAAGCTCAATGTATGAGAAGAGGTGTCAGACAGATCTTGATTTGAATTCTGAACTCATTATATTAACTTAGGTAAACTTTCTACTGTCTCTGGGTCTATTGCCTATTAACGAGGATGGGGCGTTACACCAAAATATTGTCATGAGGATTACATGAAATGCATGTGAAAATACTGAGCACAGATCAGGTATTTCAGTGCTTATTTTCTTCCTTTATTTCAGAATCATCACTTTTATCTGATAAATTACATGAAATTATATGAAACATTGATACGCTTTATTGATGGCAGTCCCTGTGAATTACTTGGGTTTTAAAACTTAGAGACATTAAAATTCATAATTCTATTTGGAAGTTAGGCCAATGGCTTGAGGTAGTCAAAAATATGGGTAAGTGATATTAAAAGATCACAGCAAATTTTAATGGCAGTTTCTCATCCATTTGAAATCTTTCTCCCTAAATAAAGCACTGAAGTTTGGCAAGGCACAGTGAAAATAAATGAACCCAGAGAGCCTACAAAAACATTTTCTTTTTGATAGGGAATAATAAAAGAGGAGCTATCATTAGAATTAGAGCATTTTTCCTTAGCAATTATTTATTAGCAGGGTTAAAGGAAAAAAGAATGAGGTAGTTCTTTCACTAAGAGCTATTTAAATGGGGTTGGTATTTAGCATAAAAATGTGAACCTGTATTGGAAGAACAGCCAAGGTTGAGCTATAAAAGACCATATTTAGAGAGACACCTAATATTAAAAGAATATGTCCTAGCTATTTCTTAGAGATGCTGTGACTCCCCATGGTGCATAGTTCTGAGAAGTCCACCTGTCTCTCCACTCCCAATACCCTTCATCCACATAGTCTCTTAGTCATAAATGTCTTTGAGAAAAACAGAAAATTGTGAACACTTCTAAATCATGAAACCTGTTTAATCAACAGTCTGCCTGGATAAGATTCAGAATTTACATTAAAGTTTATATTTCAAAAACCAACATCATTTAAATGGTCTCTAGTAGAATATGCTGTGTTTTTTATTTACCTCTTCCCCTACATTAACTTGTAAAAATATTCTTAAACTTCATATTTCTTTTTTTGATTTTTGGCTCTCTTGACATAGAATACACTCATGTGTGAAATACACATACACAGACTTTTTTTGGATGAATCACTTACCTCAGACCATTATTTATTTCCAAATACATTCAACTATATATTAAAGAGGGATTAAATTTACAGACCTTTTGAAACTGAAAGTTTCTTTTACGTACCAGCACCATCTGTTCTAATTTTGTTCGATGGTATACTGGGCTCTCCTATACCCAATGTATTGGTTGCTACCACCCGAAATTCATACTCCATCCATGGGATTAAATCCACTGCTCTTGCTGCCTCCATATTACCTTCAATAATTGGGGGATCTAAATAAAATAAACAGTAGAGAATATTAGTTGACTAACATCACTTTTATAAATCCCCATTTTTACTTTACTGGTTTGGAGAGAATGGCACATATTACATGGGTTGGAATAAAAATAACAATTAGGAATGACAAAATGTTAAGTTCAAAGGTGTAAGAAGAGAGGTCATTAATAAATAATACACTAGAAAGAGTGATGTGCATATGAATCACCTATTTAGTAAGTCTGAGGTGGGGGGGACTGAAATTCTGAATTCTGCACTTCTAACAAGCTCCCAGGTCATGGCTTTGCAGCTAGTCCATGGATTAACTGCACCTTGAGTAGCAAGAAGCTGTATTCTGGAGGTAGAATCTAGAAAGATTTCCTGAGGGAAGGGTACAACAGTAAAATTGTATAGACTGCCACTGGCATAGTCTATGTGTAGGAATGATTTATTACTAGAGTAAAAAAGATAATGCTCTTATCTTTTTAAAGTTGGTTTTGCAGATTTATATACAAATCATTTGGACCAGTGATCAAAACGTTATCATAATTTGTTAAGATTTATTAATTATTTCTTAGAATTCATGCTACTAGATACCAATGGGGGATTATAAGTTATGGGTAGGATGTGGTCCTAGCTTGCTTGTTTAGTTGATATATGACAGAACATACAGCCAAGGCAGGTCAATTCATTGTTTCAAGAGCTCTTAAAATATTTCCACACATGTTTTGATAATTAACCTACATATACATATGTGGAAAATTTGTCCCAATAGACTTGTCAATGGCTCATTTTCTTATTATTTAGGGAATTTTTATCTGACAATGCAGATCATAAATGTGTAGTTTTTAAAGATGTACCCATCACCACAATAAATGCTAAGCATCCCAATGTCCTGTTTCTACTTTCAGACATATTCCTATATGACTTAGACTGTCCCATCAATCTGCCATGATTTTAACTCTTCTGGACACTAATTTTGCTACCTATTCTCTAATCTTGTTATAAATTTGTTCTACAGATTTTACATACATTTTTGACTTTCTGATGAAAAGTTTGGCTTCACCTTCCCCTCTGTTTTGATTTTGCTTCTTTATCTCCTATCTCCCCCTTACACCAAATCAGAATCCGTTTTAGTTCATATAGATGGGGACTTTTATTAGGTGATTGGAAGAGGAAAAGTGAAGTTCCGGCTCGCGAGGATTCTTCGTGGAGTAAAGGGAAAATAGAGCTGGTTGTTATGACACTGAGTAGGATGACCCCTCTTGCCCACTGGACACCTTTTAATGATTTTGAACCCCCTATAGAAAAGATATCGTAGTGTATTAAGTGGTGCCCTTCCTCAAAAGATCTGTCCGTGTCCAATACACCAGAAGCTGTGAATGTCACCTAATTTGAAAAAAAGGGTCCTGTGAGACACTTTTATGGTTAAGTTTAAGGTTGTAATTAAGTTAAGACTGCTGGGGTATGATTATCCTGGATAATCTGGGTAGGCCCTAAATCCAATGACAAGTGTCCATATAAGAGACAGAAAGGAGAGACACATAGAAGAGAAGGAGGCGAGGAGACAGTGGAGGCAGAGATTGAAGTGATACAAGCTAAGGAACATTTGGAGCCACTAGAAACTGCAAGAGGCAAGGGATGGATTTTTCCCAGGAGGCTTCAGAGAGGGTGCAGCCCTGCGAATACCTTGATTCTAGACTTCTGGACTCCAGAACTATGAGAGAGTAAATTTCTGTTGTTTTAAGCTACCTAGTTTATGGTAATTTGTCATGGCGGCCTTAGGAAACTAATATAGAGGCTAAAAGGCAGAAGCTGATGGAACTATGTGTGAGTCTGTGATTTTGTGAGTTGGGGGGCCTTAAAAAAACAATGTGATAAAAGTGTCAAGGAGGCATTCTGACCCACTCTGCTGCAAAACCCCAGCACTATTTAAGCTCATAAAGAATGGAAATGTTGAAAGCATTCCAAAGGGCCCACACTGTTCTCATGATGGTCAGGGTCATGCTGGGGCTTTTCCAAGCAGCTGGGCAATCAACAGGTGTGGGCAGGTGTATGCCAGGTCAGAACAGGAAAAAACCAGCTGGACGTGCAGTGGAGATTGCAGCTGAAGATAGACTGACTTTGAGCACATGTGAGGATCCCAAATGAAAATGCCCCAAACAAATGGAAGATCAGAAACATTTTCAAAGAGTAGAAAAGCATACTTGCCCACAGGTAATATTAGGAGAAAGGGTGGGAGATAAGGCAGAAACAGTCAACTGAAGTCATTTTTGTGATGGGATTTGGATTCTAGAGGAGGAGTCAGGCCTTTGATTTTAATGACTGAGATGAACAAAACAAGAATAATGAGCAGCTGTGGAGTTGCTACCTTGAGAAGGTGGATCTCAGTGGGAAGCTCTTAGCTCAGAGGTGCAAGTAACTCTCTCAAAGGGGGAGTAAGAAGTAGATGTCAAGAAGATGAGTTTCCAGAATGTACCTTCTGAATGATTAAAGAAGGAATTTATATTTATAAATTAATAATAATATTCCCCACCAGGATTGCTAATGGCTTGAAAACCACTTTTTTTAAAAGAATAAAACAAATTATAATAATTCTTGGTAATTTACACTAACATCAGTACTTACGAGAACAGAAATATCTAGAACATGTTTTGGTAGATAGTTATAACACTCTCTCAATCAAACCATGTACCTAAGTACAAACATATGCTGCATAATGATGTTCCAGTCAACGACAGACTACATATGTGACTGTGGTCCCATAAACTTATATGGCTTTGCCATATTCCCTAGGTGTGTAGTAGGCTATACCATCTAGGTTATGTAAGTGCACTCTGTGATGTTCACACAATGACGAAATTGCCTAAGGATGCATTTCTCATTTCTCAAAAGGTATCCCTGTAGTTAAGCAACACATGACTGTAGTAGAAACAAATTAGCAAAAAAATAACCACCATCTATCATTCTTAAGAAATGTACCTAGAATTAAAAGTCACTCTTCTATCTGACCTGCTCTCAGTCTTCCAGATCTGGGCTGGACTTTTGATGCATAGCACATCAGAACAGGATTTAAAAGTGTACTCTCTCTGACATTTTTCCCAGCTCCAATTTTGAGCTATGTAGCCCATGTCATCACTACAACTGGAACTACAAGACTAGCTATGTGCACACCAGGCCCATCTTGAAATATTTCTACTGCTTCCCTCTTGCTTGTTCCTGGCTATCTATCATGTGTGGACATATACATTTTTCTTCTACTTATTGATGTTTGGGAACCCCTCAGAGCCTGGTATACCTGGCATAATGTTTTGCAAATAGAAGTACTTCATAGATATTTGTAAAAAACATATACATAAAATACAAATATAAAAGTGTTTATTTAATGTAGACAATGTGCCCATCTATGAAACACAGCCTCGTATACAGCAATCACGTTAGTGTCTCCTCCACCCCTGAATCAGGTGGGCTACCAGTAAAAGATAAGGGGAGAACACATTTACTTTGTCTCACAAAAAAGTATCCAATGTTCTATGGCTCTTAGGCCTATATTCAACTCAGAAATTATCCTGCCCTGTCTAGAACAGAGGATAAATCTCTTCTCTATCCTCTTAAGCCCTTTTCCACTCTCTTCAATTGTGAGTTGATTGTTTCTGATTTCTCTCCTCCACTGGTACTGTGTATGCTTGTGTATAACATGGTTTTGCCTCTGAGACATATTTATATTTGTTTTATTTTGAGCTCAGTATGTCCCCATAAATGGACTTCTACCTCATGCAATCTTCTATCCCTCCAGTCCTGGTAGGAACTAACGGATCTCCCTCCTCCTCCTCGCCAAACCCACCCACACAGACAGGTTGGGAGCAGAGGTCAGCTCCATGCAGGAGTCAGTTTTGTTCTGCAAGCAGATTTATGTTCCAAGCCAAACAGAGAAGAGGAAGAGTCAAGAGCAGAGGAAATGTGTGTCCCATTTCTTTAGCCAAGTTCTTTGGAATCTATTTGTTATTCTTGGAATCAGAAAGGAAGTAGACTTCTTTGCACAATAGAGGCAAGTACAGAGAGTCAGGACTGAGGTCTTGAGTTCCTCATTTTTAACTTGGTCAGTTCTGAGTCAGGCCACTTTTTACAGATAATCTCAGCATTGAAAATTAGATTTTAACTGTATAATGCCTGTCAGAGGCATTTCTCTACAAAAAAACTAAAATGTTGTGTTAACTGGATAGGTGTTTAAATCTTGGCCTTACTTTTGAGTATAAATTTCAAGCGAAGGGATATCAAGCAGGAGACCATAATTCTTACTTTAGTACTTAGACCAAAGACTCCCAAATAAGAATATCTTATTTTATCAACCAGCCATGAGCAGTATCCATAGATCTATTTACAAATACCTTGAAGCAATAAGGCTCATAGTGAAAAGTTTCTAAACTATTCTTTGAGGACAAGGGAAGCAAGCCTCATCAGTATCCTAAGGCCAATAATTCATGGTGTTTTAGTTGTCTAGAAACCATGCTTGTGGTACTCTGCCTTCAGATCCCAGCAACTAATTGTTTGAGCAGTTTCAGAAAGAACTAGAATAACTTCAGGACTAAAAAGCAGATTGTTTCAGAACTACTCCAGCCAATGTAACACCCTTTGTTCTAGACTTTTTGAAGTTGCTGTCGTGAGTCCTGGTATTCCCTTAAAGCCTAAATACAATCAGAACCTTTAGTATCTTCCATCTCAGTCTAAAACCCAAATATTTTAAACTACTCAGAGAGAACTACCCACTCAGAGATTCTAACTAAAACAGCAAGTCATCTTAAGTTAACAGATATATTTCATTGAGATTGGAAATGAGCATTTAAAAGCTTCTCACTGGCTTTAACACAACTACTCTGTTTTATGCTGCAGGCCCTACACCCAACCTGGTAGGATTTGGGAGTGAGCCATAGGTGTGGCAAAGTTCCTTGCAGCAGAAGCAAAGCAAGCTGTCTTCTGGCATCCCAGAGGTGTGATTCATTGATCCTTCTCTAAAGGAACTGAAGGTAGCCTCATAAAAATTCACACATATTTGAAATGAGAACTATAAAAAGCAAATAGAAAGGCATGAAGAAAGGAGGAAGGAAGGAAGAGAAAGCAAAAGAAAATAAAAGATCCTACCATAATAAGCTAGAGAGTTTTTAATCTATCAATTTTTTAAACCTATCAATTTGGCAAAGATTTAAGTAGATAATATTAAATACTAAGTAAAGATATGTCAGAAGAAATACTGGTGTTGGGAATAAAAACTGATGTTATCTTTCTGCAGAGCAGTTGTGTAGTGTAAGTCATGGGCTTAAGCACGTTTACACTCAATATTATTTTACAAAGGTCTGTTTTGAGGAAATAATCTAAAGTGCAGAGACACACTTATGTGCTAAGATGTTAATTGCAGAAGATTTATAACAATCAGTTCAGTCTTCCACATGACGAACTGATATAAATATAAATACATTTTCTTCTCCTTCTTAAAAAAACGTATCCCAGGATCTCTTACCTGCTTCTCATAGCATGGTTTCTAGGCCTCCTTATGTTCTAGCCAACATCCCCTTCCACACACACCCCCCCAGTCACAAACAATATTCTATAATTTGTCCTCTGAAAGTAGCAGTATAGAATCAAACAAGATATTCTATATATGACCTAAGCATCTTGTAGAACTGGGAATGGCATCACACTGTCTGCTGTCCAACCCCTAATGAAAAGTCCAACAGAAGCAATATCTATAGTAAATTGTTTTAATAATATGTAGTCTATTCCTTCATTTCATTATTCTAAATTTAATCTTTGGACTGCTGAAAGCTGATATCTTTAAAAAATAATTATTTACAACCTCAAATAATTTTCTTCATCAAATTGAGTTTAATCATGCACCTTCATTTTTTAGTGGATGCCACCATAAATAAAAACCATATGATTTTTATTTCTGTATTTGTTGCAAAAAATGTTTTCACTTCCACTTAGGATGCAGTCATTCACAAGAGAACTTCACCTGTGCACTAACAAAAAGAAAACACAGAGATTTTCTACAAAAAAATCACTTCTCAAAGCCCTTTGGAAAGCTGAGTTTGTGAAGAAATCTAATGGACTAAAATTCATCACTGGTAGAGCAGTGAGAAAAGGAGGATGTTCTCACAGATGTTGGTAAAAAGAAAACAGCTGAACTTCTAATGGAGATTTAGAGACAAAGCATAGGCTTTCAGATTCTTGGGAAACCCCCAAGTGAGGAGAATCTACCCCCACCTGTCAATTCTTTCTCATAGGCCTTCAGCAAGTGTATTCAAGAAAGTTTGGAGGCAGGACAAGAGAGCCAAGAGAGACTTCCTTCTGAGTCACAGACACCTCAGATGTCCTCGAATCAAAGGGCTGAGCAGAAAAACTGAGAGACCGCACATGCACTCTTGGCCTTGCCCTGCATATGAGTTAAGTGGCATCTACAGCTGGGTGAGTAGCGGGAGCTAAGAGGGACCTGTCTCCCCTACGAGGGACAGGTGCTTCTGGCATGCTGAAGTCTGAGACAAAAGTAGGAGAAATGAGGAAAAACCCAGGCCTTTAGGCTTTAGACTGATTATCACACAGCAGTTGACTGGGGCAAGGAGCAGGGGAACAGAAAGCGCCCTGCCTGAGGTCCAGACTAAAAGAGACTGTTGAAACCTGATGGCAAGGCAGGAAAACCTCCAGATGCTCAGATATTGAAGAAAGTTTTGATCATACCCTCAGAACACTTGAAGCCTTATTAAGCTGAATCTAACAACAAAGCTTAGATCATCTCAACTACAATTAGATTGATCAACCACTAAAATAATGACATGCACTTTCCTGGACATCAATAATACTTACTTCAGCCTCTATGGTTCTTTTACACACAATGTTTGGAATTCAATAAAAAATTATCAGACACATGAGAAAACAAAGAAATGTGACTCACTGTCCAGGATAGAAAAAAAAAAAATCAATAGAGCCAGACTTAAAGATGGCCCAGTTGTTAAATCATCAGACAGGGACTTTAGAATAACTATGATAAATACAATCACGTAAAATATCAAGTGAAAAAGTTGTACAACTTGTATAAACAAACAGGACATTTCCATGGAATACTATGTGAACAATATTAAAAGCAGTCGAATCCTAAAAATAAAAAATCATGGAAATGAAATGCAATATTGAAGAACAGTATTATTTTAATGAGATTATTAGCAGACTGAATGCAGCAGAGAAAAGGATCTGTGAAGAGAAGTAATTATACATTATCCAAATAGAAATACAAACATACACATGCACCATACACAAACACACACAGTGAATATTGTTAAAGAAATTAAAATGTTACACTAGAAAATGCTCACTTAATCCAAAAGAAAGCAGTAAAGAAGAAATAAAGGAACAAAAAAAGTAAAACATTTAGAAAGCAAAAGACAATGGCAGCTATAAGTCTAACTATATCAATAATAACATTAAGTGTTAATAGGTTAAAGAATTCAGTCAAAAGTCAGAGATTATCACACTGGATTAAAAAATAAGATCCAACTATATGCTGTCAACAGGAAACATACTTTAGATTCAAAGATACAAATAGGTTGAAAGTAAAAGAATTGGAAAAGATATATCATGCAAAGAGGAACCATAAGAATGCAGGAGTGACTATACTAATATCAAAAGCATCCTATTTAAAACACAACTTCTACTTCCCTGTTCCTCTTTTTTGTTGTTATTCTTTAGCATTCATCACCGCACGATTTAAGAGTATATTTTAATTGTTTATTGGCATCTCTCCTACTAGACTGTAAGCTCCTTGAAGACAGGGTTTTTTTTTAATTGTTTTTTGATTTTTCTCAGTTTTGTTCACTGCTGTCCAAATGTATGTGTAGCATCTAGAATAGGTTCAGGCATGCAATGAGACCTCAATAAGTATGTACTCAATGAATGAGCACAATAGGCCCTGATCTAGGTGCTAAGGATAGAATGGTGAATAAAACAAAGTCTTCGCCCTCATGGAACCTCCTATTGAATATTTTTTTTTTTTATGAGAAACACATTTTAATTCAGCTACACAGTAAGTTTACATGAGTAATTAATGAAAATGACTGCAATTAGTATTCCTTCTTCAGAACCCAAACAAATTTTAACCATTTGTTTATTTATTTCATTTTGTTCCTCAGCACTTATAATCAGTGTTAACATGGCTAAATTTCTACTATTACGTAGTTTCACTATTATTATGCTTTTTCATTCTCTTCAGAAAAGTAGAAACTTCCCATGCTTTAGGTTTATCAAATATCTAAAAGGTTTTCAAAATTAATTTTCAAATGGTCTGATTTTGCCAACCCAAGTATATTTGTAGATAATTCTTAGAACCATAAGCATAATGTAATGGAAATGTTTCACCTGTTTTGAGTAATTTGAACTTTTATACACTCATGTGAAGAGTCACTTGATACTAAAATATATTCTCAATATTTGTAACAGGCCTCAAGTTTATATTTGATTCATTTCCCTTGAGAGAAAAAATAACAAATAGAAGTAAATCTAAATTAATACGTTTTACTGAGAAATACAAAGGCATTCCCTTACGTCAAGATAAAGCTAAAATGAGAACATATTTGAGACATGGGATTAATTACTTTTTACAGTTTTTAAAAGAAAACAATGTTAAAAACAAGTTTCCATAGATAACTTCATAACTCATTACCAAGGAATTTATCCTCTAAACTGAGTGCTGTGCTGGGTGGTAAAAATCAAAAGGTAAATGAGACATAACTTTCGGGCTTTGAAGAGCTCTTTGTCTAAAGAGGGTGAAATGGACAAGCAAACAAATAACTATTATGGAAAGTAGTAAATGCCATGTTAATGTTCTACAAGATACTTAAACTTTGCATCTCAAGTTGTTGTTTTCAAAAATGAGGAAAAAGTCCTTTAAGTGGTAAAGTGGCATTCATTGCCCCATTGCTCCATTGCTTACTATGCTTAAGAAGCTTCTCAGTTAATAGACAGCTTCTACTAAAGACATTTCAAAAATGCCATCACTTTGCACCAGAATGGAGTCCATCCCCTACTGAATTAGACATATCGCACATAATAATTAGTCAACAATTTGGTTAAGTAGCACCTTTATTTTTCATAATGAATATAACACTAAAGAAGACATTTGTTTTTAATCATTCAGCTGAAAATAAATACTTTGATATTGATCTATTAGATGGGTTGTTACACTTAGTTGGCTTTTTTCTCCATATGGGCATTGGTCTTTGCAGAGTTATGGGCAACACCCCAAATCTTTGACAATTTCCTTATGGTTGGTCCCAAGGAGGAAAAAGTGTATGTAGATCAACACAAACACATCACCACTCCTGTTAAATAACACAAGACACAACCTATTGATAGTAGTAAATTTTATTATTTGGAAATATATCACATATAAATATAGTAAAGACAAACTTTTATAAATTTACAATCTATAATAGTGCACTTATACTTCATAATGTTAAAATATTGAAAACAGACACATAACATAGAACACACTTACTATTCAGAGAGAACATACTGCATTTTTCATGTGTAAAAAACTGCATTGAAATACAGTGCACATGTTGGATCAGAACCAAGAAGTTCGTTACTTCATATAAAGCATCATCCCAAATCAATTACTGAGTAGAATATTTTAGAGTATTAAAAGTAAAAATTAGAGATAAAAAAAATTAAAATGAAGAGAAACTTCTATCATGTATGCATTCAGACACTTTTTCTGAGCATAAGGGTATAGCATTCTGAAATGTTAAAGGGAATTTAAGACAAAATTGCCATAGGTTAATATTTAACCATTAAAGAGTAAATCATTTCCCTGCTGTTATTCTCTGACATTCTTAGAGTAATAAATGAATAATACTCCACAAAGGTCACAATAAAGCCACATATTATTAGTTCATTGGTTGGGATAATATATGCATAATAATTTTACTCAGTCATCCATTGATTGAAAAGCAGTATTGTTGAGCAAAACAATATAATTAATTGTCTATTCTTTTCTCCAATATATGTCTGGCCTATAGTGGGTTCTTAATAAATATTTGGTGAGTACATAAATGAATTTATCACAATTGATCTTCATACAGTTCTATAAAGATAATGGTCATCCACAATACAGTCTCTATTCTTTCACTTGGTTTGAAATATTATATCATTAAAAGGTGATGGAATTGAGAGGACAAATGGAAAAGGGCTAAGTTTGCATCCTCAAAACTCTGGTGTGGCAATGTTACTTGGTAGTAGTTCAATTGATGCAAAGTAGATTTTTCCATCTAATACTTGCCTACAAACATTTCCCAGAAAATACCAGAGAAAAAACATACTATTAAGAAGCACAAATTTAAGAGTTAAAATAGGCTTGGCTTTCAATTCTGGGTGAGTACATAAATGAATTTATCACAATTGATCTTCATACAGTTCTATAAAGATAATGGTCGTCCATAATACAATTTCTATTCTTTCACTTGGTTTGAAATATTATATCATTAAAAGGTGATGGAATTGAGAGGACAAATGGAAAAGGGCTAAGTTTGCATCCTCAAAACTCTGGTGTGGCAATGTTACTTGGTAATAGTTCAATTGATGCAAAGTAGAATTTTCCATCTAGTACTTGCCTACAAACATTTCCCAGAAAATACCAGAGAAAAAACAGACTATTAAGAAGCACAAATTTAAGAGTTAAAATAGGCTTGGCTTTCAATTCTGTGCCCTGATTTATTTGGGCAAGTTTTTAAAATTTACCAAGCTCTCGTTTTCTCATTTGTAAAATAGGAGAAATAAAATGCAACCATAGAGGATTGTTGTTAGAATTGAAATAATTTCTTTTTCAGACAATGAAGTGCTAGGCCTGGTCCATAGAAAGCCTGCAGTAAACTTCAGCTATTAACAATATTATCGTTATTTCTCTAAGAGTTTTCTGGGCATCTTAGTTACCTGGCAGCAGTAATTATAAGTACTTGTTAATCATTGTCAGGGAGCTGTTTGCCAGATTGTTCATTTACTACTTGTCACCTAAAAGAAAATAGGGCCTTCAGAAAGCAAAATGCTTTCTGGTGAATCGTTAGAATTGAAATAATTTCTTTTTCAGACAATGAAGTGCTAGGCCTGGTCCATAGAAAGCCCGCAGTAAATTTCAGCTATTAACAATATTATCGTTATTTCTGTAAGAGCTTTCTGGGCATCTTAGTTACCTGGCAGCAGTAATTATAAGTACTTGTTAATCATTGTCAGGGAGCTGTTTGCCAGATTGTTCATTTACTACTTGTTACCTAAAAGAAAATAGGGCCTTCAGAAAGCAAAATGCTTTCTGGTGAATCTGATGGAGGTGAGGAAAAGGTGAGAATGTGAAGGAATCAGGATGTGGCAAAAACAGAGCAGTGTTATCCTCAAGACTAGCTTGGACAGCCTGAGTTCAACCCAGAGCCAGGCCTGCAGTGTCTGCCGGAAAAAAGGTTTCGAGCAGTGTAGGGTGATGTTACTTGCTTAGTTTTTTGT
The DNA here is from genome assembly GCF_000696425.1 of Galeopterus variegatus. Lineage (NCBI taxonomy): Eukaryota > Metazoa > Chordata > Mammalia > Dermoptera > Cynocephalidae > Galeopterus > Galeopterus variegatus. The sequence continues at coordinate 306,451 of NW_007727134.1, read as the reverse complement.
TCAGAATGGAGAGCAAAATGTTGCAGTAGAAAATAAAATAGGAAGACAATTCGGAACTGACTACTCCTCTGATTCTTTTGTCAATTAAAAAAAAAAGCAAAACATAATTCTTTTTTCCTTTTTAAAGCTTCCATCACTGTGTACTGTCAATAAACTTTAAGGAAAGAATTAAAGCCGATAAAAATGTAAGTAAATGGACTGTTACGTGCAGTTTATTTCCTTATTTCTTTACTAATATCTCTTTCCAGTTTTTTAGGTTGTCCTTGGTCAGATAGTTAGTGATTCCTAAAAACACTACTTATCCCAAAGTTAAATTATCATGAAACAGAGAAATTGGTCAGATGGAAAGGACCTTTGAAATTTGACCTGCAGTTTCAATGCCTAGATTCATTAGATGACAAATTATTTTAGCCTTCCATTTATTTCTTCCTTTTATAATCTGTAATACTTTAATTATTAAAGATCTGGGGTGGGGAATAAAAGGAAAGGGAATATTTCTCTGACTAGTCCTGGCAAAGACTTTTCATCAATTACTCTCACTATCATTAAATACTTGGGGAGCTGGAAAAAGAAAAAATAATGAGAAGAAAATGAGATGGGGAATATTTAAAGCACGCTTTTTTTTCCTTTTATGAATACAGTGTTATCTTTACCCCTCTCTTGTAACCATCTTCCCCCCATCCCATGCCCTGGAGTTTCTGAAGTATGTTTTATTAAGCTCATAGATCATATTCCTACAATAGTGCTGCTATTTTTATCCGAATGCTGACAGAATGTCGCCAAGAGTGGACACCAATAATTGTGTTCGGTCTATCCAGCTGACTGAATTCCTCTGTTATAAAATTAACAGTACAAACTTCAGTGTTAATTTTTTTGCATCTTTTCCCATTCAAAATCAGTATTCAATCCCTATCTTTCTTTGTGTTACCTTTTCTGTACTTTTTCAGGTGGAGGATGCCTCTAAGGACAGTTTTTCCTTTTCTACTTAGATTATCTTCTGTCTAGTTTTGTTTTTCACCCATTATGTTCTTTCTCTCTTGTGTTAAATTTCCTTCCTGGAGATTGCTGATTGAGACTACTCCATAAAAATCCCACCAGTGAAGGATAAGTAATAATCTACCAAAGTCTTTGTTAGTGTTATGCTTCTACGTTGTGTGTTCTGCAAAGTTAGCTAAAGGAGTCTACAAATAATTACTGAGGCTTGTTTCAGTCACTTTTTTATCTAGTGAAGGACTGGAAATGGTCAGGATGGTCCCCTATCACCAGTGGTTCAATGCAGAGGTTCTTTTGCTGCATCCCCATTCTCTTCCCCTAAATTTCTCTAGGTTCTCAACATTTTTACTACTAAATCATTGACTACAGGCAAATAATGGAAACATTTCGATATTTAGTGTAGGTCACATATATTTTAGAGGTCACTTAAGCCAATGTCTGTATGTTTTATAAAAGGATGCTGAATTCTATAAGGGTTATTGTCATAATCACACAGCTAGCCAGTGGCAGAGTGCACAGTCAGGACAAGAGACAGGGTTTCCTGGCATGAGAAACCTGCTATTTGCAAACTCTGATCATGCAGGTCAAATGCACCTGTCTGCAGAAGACCTCCAAAGAACTACCTGAGCGCCTGTAAGTTTACACTGTTGTCCTCTTGGATTTGATTGTATTATATAAACAAGTTATCAACTCATAAGAACATAAAATGTACATGACATAAAATTATTAATGAAATGTATATTGCATATTTTAATAAAATTATACCTTCTACTGAGTACTTATTATATCTGAGTCAATGCCAATCTTTTGTAGTTCTTACTAATAAACCTATCAGGCAGGTGCTATTATTTTCCCTATTTTACAGATGAGGAAACACAAACAGGGATAAAAAAAAATAAAATGGCCATGGTCACCCAACTAGTAAATGGCAAAGTTAGGATTTGAACCCAATCAATTTGCTGCTGAGACCAACTCTTCAACAACTGTGCTAAAAGCAATAGTTTAAAAACAGCATTATCAGCATCTCATTTAAAAATGGTACTGATAGCTTTCTACTGGTAACCTTTCTTATTGGGGAGAACATGAATTACTTGGGCACAAGTGTATATTTTAGAAAAAATGACAGAACCTGTGATACATTGATCATAGCTTTTTAGATCTTTATCTTATTTGTTAGCTCAGATAAATGAGGATAAACACATGACCCATTTATAACTTCATACTCAATATAACCCCAGTCTATCTTGACCACCATAAAGGTACTTGTTAATCTTTTCTGAATTTTACTAATGTCTTTAGGGAAAAAAAAGTACATATGACTGAAATACAGATGCAATTTCCACTCAGTTTCTCACTCATATGTAATTAGAAAGAAAAATGAGCAGAAATACAATTATTTATTAATTCTGTTATTTCTTCTTTAGAAGTTAGTAACAGTTAATGAAGAAGAGTTTAGACATTTGAGGAAAGATAGTAGGAAAAATGTATTTCCTAAATGATTATTCACACATTATAAGCGGACCATATTTTCTCAATCAATTATTGAGACTTATTTTTTTGAGAATTCAAATAGGACAGATTTGAAATTAGGACCCTTCAGGATTAAATAGGGTGTAGATGAGCTGTGATCATACCCTAGGCAGCGCTTGAGTTGGTGCCAATAATTAGGCAGTAGTCCTAACATGCTCTCTTTCTCTTAAGCACTGACTGGCCTTCTAAACAACTAAAGTTGGAAGTGGACCCTCAAAAACTACTGGTCCTTTTGAGACACCACTCCACATAGCACACACATTTAATATGAACCTTGCTGTTCTAGAACTGGTGTAAGCAGGAAAGTCACCCTGGTGTCATGCTCTTTTCCACTGGTAATTCTCCAGCAAGTAATTAAAAGCAAAGCACCACATACAAATATCCTGTAGTTCATTGTTTATTTTTACCAAAACAGCAAATTCCAATGCAAAGTTTGAAGATGTTAAGGAAACAAAAAAAAACTTTCAAAACAAATTATATTTCCCTTTTAAATAAAGTAAGGTTAAAATGGAAATTGCTAAGAGGTAAAGATCATCAATTATATTAGGGCAGGTGGCTTCTTTACCAACATGTGTCAATTAAAATCCCTTCTTGCCTGAAAATTAGTAAAGACAACATAAATAAATCTGTATAATTCTTCTCCTTGATATAGATGTAGTTTACTTAAACAAAAGTGCTCTTCCTTTCCTGGTACCGGCCACACTAATCATATGGTTTCCTTTCTAATTTTTATTCTTTCTTTCCAAAACTATATTTCTATCTGGTCTTGGTCGTACAATTTCAGTATGGACTATGTAGGAAGATGCCGATAATGATGATTCATACACGTCTCCACAGTGATGTTTACAGATACATAAACATCCTCAAATTATATCTTATTAAAGTGCCAGTTGTTCTGGATGTCTAGTTTATAGGACAGTTCCTCTCTGACAGTAATTGAGATGAGAAAATATAAAAGATGAAAATAAGTAACATAAGTAACATCTTGAGCCAGAGACATTTACTCCTTTAAGATGACTAATAAATTATTTTTTAAATAAAACTACACATGTAATGATCTAAGAATCATATCCCTACCCTTCAAAATTTTTCTGAAAGTTCTTCCAGCCACAGATGGAGCTGCTAGAATTACTAAATGAGAAGCCCATATAACATCTCATGCTTAAAAATTAACCTAAGAACAATAAAGTTATTTCTTGTGAAGAAACAAGAATTCTAAGCATGTCTCTTTGACCAAAGGAGGAAAGTAAGGGAATTTTCAAACAATGAAATTTAAGCAGTCCCAGAAAGAATTATATACACTTCAATTTTAATCTCCTTCTTCAGCCCAAGTCCTTCCAATAAAAAATATCAACCCTCTTCCCAAAAGAAAAGATCCAAGGAGACTGATGGTAGGAGTTAATAAAATTAAATATAAATGCACGTTGTTAATGGCTTAGTCATCTTCACCTAAATCTTACTACTGAAATGACATTTTTCTCCACATGTTGTCCATTTTCACTTCCCAGTCCCAGGAACTGTTCCAAAAACCCTACAGAGCCATGGTCAGTCTCTGATTGTTTATTGCTGGTTTTCATCCTTTCCTGACAAAGAATATGTAAAGCACTGGGATACAAAAGATGATGGAGTAATGCCCCTTTTAGTTTACGTTCTAATTAAGATGACTCATTAGTGAATTTGACAGCAATATTTTTCATTACCCGCTTGAATAAATCAAACAGTCCATTCGGTGGCAATACTCCTGTGTTATAATTCACCATTTCTTCATCAACTTTTTCAGATCATGAGCTAATTTCTGAGATATATAATTTCAAATAAAAACAGGACAAAAAACACGAAACTTCACTTGGCCATTATGATATACCGAGTTAGTTCACTAGGCATTTTTCTGGTATTAGTGAAGCTGTATAATTATATTTGTAAATATCTTTCTTGTCAAAGTATGTTTAGAAGTTTCGAAAGGGGAAACATCCTCTAAAAACTAGGTTGGGGGGAAAAACCACAGAAGCTACAAGACTGAATTAATTAGTCAAATCTAGTATAACATGTTAAAAAATAAACCAGGCTTTCACACAAAGGGTGAGTGTCAACGGTCACCAGGTTGGAGGCAGGCTTGCACAGACGGGGAGAAAGGGATCCGCCATGTTTTTCTCTCCATTTTTTCTGTTTTTACCTGCAAGAGGAAAGATCAAGGCTGAAGGGAGAGTGTGGATGCCCAGATAGGGGCAGGAAGCCATGTACTTTGGAGATTTGCCATGTTTGCTTGATGGGTAAGTTGAAATAATGAACAGAGAAGTATCTTCTCCCAAACACTGAGGATGGGAGTCCAAAAGCAAGAAGGGTGAAGTGACAGGGTCTGGCCCATTCAAACCTTTCTCCCTCATAAACAGGGACTGACTTTTTTTGTTGTTGTTTGTTTTGTTTTTGTTTTTATGACCGGTAAGGGGATCACAACCCTTGGCCTGGTGTTGTCAGCACCACGCTCAGCCAGTGAGTGCACCAGCCATCCCTATATAGGATCCGAACCCGTGGCCTCGGTGCTACCAGTGCCACACTCTCCCAAGTGAGCCACGGGGCCGCCCCAACAGTGACTGACTTTCTAAAGAACAAGACTTGTAACTGGAGCTTCTCCTCAAAAACAAACAAACAAACGAAACTCCCATACCCTTTGTAAATTTCATCCCACATAGTACAAGTCTAACTGCTAAAACATAAACTTATGTCTTGAAACCTTTTGAGAAGAAATACTATTGAGGATGGATTTAAGCAATGTTCCTAAAAAGTTAATCAGTGGCTGGGGTGGAATTTCATGGGAATTATGTCTTGAGTTATATTTTATTTATTTTTTATGTTTGTAATCACATTAACAGCAAAGGAGAAGGACATAAAGAAAAATATTTATAAAAAGTTGCCACGGGCAATGTGTGAACTGTAAGTATTCATATTCTTTCATAAATATGTAATCTGAGGCTGAAAGTACTTAACTAAGAACACAGGTTATTTAGTAAGTAGAGTGGATTTCTAACCTGTTGCTGTTATTCTAATGCCAAAATCCTTTCCATCACATCATGTGGATCTTTTAATGAGTATATGCCTATATTAATGCATTATTACAGAAAATTGTGTAATTAACAGGATGATCATACACCTCTTTCCTTTACTCATAACTAAAGATAGTTTGATTATTAGATTTAGGCCAATTCATAGCCACTACTTTCCCCTGGTGATGGTTACTTAAATAGAAGAAATAGTATCTAGGAAATTTGCCTCTGACATTGTGTTGCCAATTCAGTTTATGGTAAATAGTAATAAAGGACATAAAACTCATTGGAAAAAAACTCATTGGACACTTTAAGCATATGAAACTTAAAGTCTTTTCAATGAAAAGCAAAATTGCTAATTTTAGGTATATTCTTTATTTTCCTTTTAAATAAAGTTTTGGTAGTTTTTGTTTTATTACCAGAGTTTGCTTATCTGTGATCTGAGGTTTTAAGCTGGGAAAGAGGAGCTGTGAACAGTCACATAGGGAGCCTCTCTAAACTCCTAAATGCTGCTGTTTCACAAATAATTTGCTACTAATAATATTGAGAATTCAGAAGTTTGTGCATTTTTTTCCCCTAAAGATATTCAAATCTTTCCCCTAAAGGGATTCAAAATTACCCCTGCAATGAGTTAACTGTCACTCATTTGCATCCTGATGCATTTTCAAATAAAGGGGTTGGCACCAAGGAGCACCCTGGGAAATGCACATGAACGTCAGCTGACTTCTTCATGGCTTCCCATGTCCACAGAATGACCATTACTGATGGCTAACATTGGGCAATTAAAAATTAAAAGTGCTTTACTTTTTTTAAAAAAAAGAGTTTTTGGATTTATGCTAGAATCTGCAAGCACTTGAGAGAACATTGTGTAGTTAAACATTATAATGGAAAAGTTCATTGGACTCAATTCCTTCATATATAAAATGGGGATAATAATAGTACTTGTCTATTAAAATTGTGCCTGGTAACTAATAAGTCCTTCATAAATGTTTTATATCCTTATATAATATGATAAATACATGATATATAATATGTGATATGCATTTTATTATAATATAATATATAATTATATTTTGTTATTTCATATATACATTAAATTACATCATCATATATCTTTATTTTTCATTTTATATTCACAATATGTATCTTTTCACAGCACAAAGACTGGGCTTGCAAAAATATGATATTTTGCCAACATAAATCAAAATTATTTTTTAAAATATGAACTAATTGCCTTTTATTCATACTCATAAAAACTTTTGGATTTTGCTGATTATCTGCATTACTCTCAAAATTTGACATAATTGGCATAATTGTCAGCTTAATTGGACATAATTGTCTGGTAGACATACACTGATGCATAAACCCAAATGGAGCACTGAAGTGGACAGTCTAAAAGCTCATGATGCCTGTTAAGTTCTGCAATGCTTTCCTGCTTTCTCCCCAGATTTAAAGTGAGGCATGGCAAGGTTGGTGATTATTTTTTGAGAGCCATGGATTCTGATCCACTGTGAAGCAGAGAAGAAATTCCAGTTTGATAAAAGCTGACCAGTTTGATTATAGGACAAAGAGAGCCAGGGGTAATTAATTGAAGAAGAGAAGAAATCCTTGAAGGCAGCTTTTCTCACTGTACTCCAGTGAGGGCACAGTAGTAGGGTTGGGAATAAACCTAAATTTACATTAGTGCAGGACATAGTGTTTTCTATCAGTTTCTAATCCTCACACCTTTATGAGTTTTAACTTTTAAAGTTATGAAATGAAATGTTAACCTAGATAATTTTCAAGGCCCATCTTAAAGCTTAAAATAGTATGACTCATTCTGAATGAATTACATACTTTGCTGATATATTTGAAAACTTCCTTGAATTTACATCGATTTATATTAAACTTACATTGAGAAATACAATTTAAAACCATTGATGTTCTTTAAAACTCCATTGGTAATTGGGAAAACTGTTATTTTTACCAGAGGTTTTTTTTTTTTTTTTAGTAGAACTAGTAATAAGTTCTAACTTTGAAAGAATCAGCCATTTTCTAAATTCTCTGTTTATTACAAGCAGATATGCATTTCAGCTTAATATTTCAGCTTCAACATGCAACAATTATAGAGAACTAGCCCCTAATAGCTTTTCTTTGACCTGAATTTGTTGGTTCTCAGTGGGAAGAGGAATGCTTAATTTCTGGGCAGGATTTGCTATTAATGAGTACATTGCTGTGGTTTAGTGCATAGTGGGGTCAGGGTGCCTCAGAATGGCGCCCGGCCTGTCATTGTTCCAGCCAGTGCGGGCAGCAAGAGCCATTTTCCTGTCTCGGTCCAGCAAGGCTGATGAGATGGAATCTTTAGTCTGTCTCTGTGGCAAGTCTTCGTTGGCCAAAGCAAGTGGAAAGCAGAGGCAATTATCCAAGTATCTGAGGTAAATGTGTGTTTTTATGCCCCAAATATGTGAAAAACTACTTCAAACATTTTCTTTGATTTGCTATGACAATCTGAACACAGATTTTCTGCCTACATAAGTTTACCTCTTTTCTGGATCTCTTCCCATGCTTTTGTTTGTGAGTAAGTGTGTGTGTGTGTGTGTGTGTGTGTATGTGTGATGAGGTGTGTGCATATTTGTATGCCTGTCTAACTTGGTATGCATTTTACATGAAAGTTTATGTCTGTTTTTCCTAATTTCATGGTGATTAAATTGATTAATTTACTTAAAAGTCCTTTTGAATTATTTACAGCCTGGCATGCCTTCATAATAATTTCAAATATAAGTTAATATTTTCTTATTTAATGATAACTTTAATATAGGAATTCTTGAGCACAGTGTGAACATTTATGCCAGAGACCACAGAAGCCTACGTTTTTATTTAGCACCAGGAGTTCCATAAACTTGTAATATGACAAGAGACTCTCTGTGCTCTTGCCTTCGCTGATATCCAAGATCCCTTAGTTAGTCATACAAGTAGAATTCTAAATAATCCAGCAGTTAGTGATTTAACCTTTTTCTAAAGAATGCTGTTAGCTTTATCTTTCTCCACAATGTTTTTAAAACGAAATTACTTTTTATTAGCATATGCCAGACAATAGGAAGGGAAAGAGAAAAGAGCAGAAACTGAAATCAGTTACTTTTATTTCTTAGAAGCAGCAAATCTAGGACAGGCTTCCAGTATAGTGAGTTTTAGAAATTAACTATAGATTTTTTAATCCCTACTCTCTGGGAGAAGCCTACTACAATGAGAAGACTGGACTGGGGTCCCAAGATGATTGTTTGCTACTGGGTCAACGGGTAATACAGGGGAAGGCTCTTTCTCTTAGAGTCCAAGCTTGTAAAATGAAGAAAGGGGAACTGTCTAAATGACCTTTGGGATTAATTCTAGATTTAAAATTGCACTCAAATTTGATATAAATGCAGAGATTTCATATAGTTGCTGTGAAGAAGTGAGGAGAAGAAAAAAAGATGTAATTAATGCATAATTTGCTAATAATAGGACCATTAGAACAATTTTATCTTAAACAATGAAAATGTTTATCTATTTCATATTTATTAAGGAAAGAGTACGTATTTGTCTTGACCAACATCTCCAAGTAAATGCATCAAAAATAATTTTGCCTGGACGATGAAGAGTGGTATGCTCTGGATACGAACTCTGCTAATACAGAACAGCTGAGAGTAATAAATACTCAAGGACATTTCTCCTAGGAAAGACTATCAGCCAACTATTATAACAGCTTAAAATATAGCAGAATTATTCAGACTAAAAAGCATATTGACAGCTTCCATCAAGCTATTTTTTCAGCTATGTTACCTTAACTTATCCAACAAAGAGTTCAAAAGTGGTTTAATCATCAACCAAAATGGCCTCCTTAAGAAAGAATCTGGTAATCAAGTCATTAGGAAAAGTAATAAAAAAGTCATGGACTGCATCAAATAAAGATGGCATATATCTCTTTTCATTCTGCAATAATGCTTTGGCCTTAGCAATAAAGTGGGAAGCTGCACACACACATGCATATGTGCATACACGCGGTGTTTCCATCTAAATAAAAATCCACAGAAGACAAAAATGAATACAAGCTTCTAATATAACAATAGAAGCAATACAAGCTTTATGGAGAGAAAATGATTTACATAGTTTTCATATCACCTGCTTTAGCTTCGGCTACTCTTGATCCAAAACATTTTCAAATTCCATGTAGCATATGTCAGGGTTGAGAACAAGTCAAAAAGAGAACTTTTAGATGTTAAAGTCTTTTTTTTTCTTTTGTTTGTTTGTTTGTTGAAATCTCAGACTTGAGTTAAGAAATATTGCTTAAAATAGTATGTAAGTTGTAAAAAAGGAGGGGACCTGAAAAGTATAATCCTGATTGTATTTTCTATTTTAGCAATTTTAGTGGCAAACATGTTTTGTTCATCCAGGTGTCAGGAAAGAGTTCCTCACAGCCAGTAGCATCGCCAAGGATATTTATAACACAGTAGAAATACCAGGGAAAGTGGTAAAACATGTAAAAGTTAAAGCCTAATTTCTTGCTTTTGTGGCCTAATTTTATGGTCCATTTTTGAATGTTGTCCAAAAGTGCACTCATGAATGAGAATTTATATTTGACAAGCTCCACATACGTTCCCACAAGTGCTGCTGAATAAATCATAAAAAACCTTTGCCTTTAAATGACACTGTTTTAACTGAAGAGCTTTAAGTCCTCCAGAAATGCCTTGTGCTAAAGAATATCCACACAAAACTGTTCATAAGCATCAAACACTTGATGAAGCAACCTAAATACATTATTATGGGACCTAAGAAGTGAAAATTTTATGACAACAACAAAAAAGAAAATTTGTATGAATCCTCTTGATGTGAATTTTTACATTAGAAACCTAAAATATCTGAAGTATCATAGCTGGTTCTTTTTATAAAAACTAAAAATAGTTTTGAACCATAAAGGTCTTGTAAATATGAGGCAATTTATAGTGCTTTGAGTTCTAAATCCCTTTGGCTATATTATATAAACCTCTGTTTTAAAGGTTGATTCTGAAATTACTTCTTTCACTGATACAATATTATTTCCAACTTATTTCAATACACATTCCTCATAGAATAAAAAAACCTTTCCAAAAAATCTTTTATATCTTTTATAAACAATTTAACCATTATACTAAGAATGGCATTATAATCTCTCATAAAATTATCTTAATTGTTATACTAGTGTTCTAGCTGGGGGATTTGCTTTTTGGTTTTTTGTTTGTTTTATTTGTCTGTTTTCCTAACAGTTGATACCTATTTAGATTGAATGATTAACTATGACATTTTTAAAGCTAACTCCGTCTTACTGAGTGTGACTTAGTGCTTAATTTCAACTGTGCTCAAATGATGATGGGATTGAGGAAAATGTTCATGGAATTAACCCTTTCCTGTCCACCTGCACTGCCTTTTTCCATTCCCACACCTCTTCTGGCCTTTATGCCAGCGCTCCCTTCCACGGCTTCTATCAAAAATTATTATCAGCTTTTAAATTGTCTGCTGATTAACTTCTTTTTTGCTTACACAGGACAAACTGAAGGAAAGAAAGACATTACTATCTTTTTGAAACACATTTTGAAATTAATTTATCCCCCAAATACCCTTTATAATCAAAACTATATGACTTGCAAACTGTCTTCCATAGATTTCCTAGATAAATAACTTCCAAATGCCAGTTAGTGACCAGTTCATTACAGTCATCTTGGTGCCTTGTTAAAAACAGAGATTTGCCAGCCCAGGACGGGTTTACATATTTGGTCAACTTAGAATGCTCCTAATTCTTGATGCCCTCCAATATGATAGTCTTGAAAAATGTATTCAATATTTATTTAAAAATTTATTTCAAGATTCATTTAAAGGAGAGACTGAGAGATGCAAGGGAAAAAAAATAGAAGAAGGTTTAGGACAGGGGACAGAGCTCACGGCTTCCACTATTGCCTTCAGTAATTTAACTCCAGTCCCAAAGCTGCAAGCACCACTCAGTGTTTTCTAGGTCCTGAAGTTGTTTTTGCCAATGAATATGCAGTTGTTCCAGCACCATTTGTTGCAACAGCTATCCTTCCTACATTGAATTGCTTTTGCATATTTGTCAAAAAAGCAGTTAAGCATATTTGTGTGGGTCAATTTTTGTGACCAGTGCTGATACATCCTGGTTCAACAGGCCAATCTTTAATCTGGCTTTGCTAAGCCCATCCCAGAACTATCAATTCAGAAAATGCCAAAAGAGGACCTAAAATTGTGTATTTAAATTAGCTATAGTGGAAGATCTGATGTACAGCCATGTTTGGAAACTCTGCCTAGAGGTTACGCAAGAATTTTTCATGAGCCTTTGCTGAGAAGATGGATGGTGAGAAAGTGGGGAGTAGCAGGTGACTCTGTGATTCTTTTTCATTAGATTAAATTTATTAAGAAGTATTTAACATATAGAAAAAGTTATAAAGAATAAGAAAATGACCATCCACGTACCCACCATTCAGCTTAAGAAAAAAACATTTTACAGATGCAGCCTCTTGTGGATCCCTTCCCTTTTGAAAGTATATCCTCCTCCCCTCCTTTCCCCCAACTCCAAAGGTAGCCACTCTTCTGTATTTCATGATTATCACTTTCATGCATCTCCATATGTGATGCACTATGCATGCATATGTGTGCACGTATACACCCACACACAAACATGCACATATATATTCCCTTTGTTACTGTAATAGAAACCTGAAATAAAAGCAACTAGTAACTTGAACAGAAGGCAACTCATCATTCTCACTAGCCTTTAAATCCAGACCAAAGTATACTCTGCAGTCTCACTTAGCTCAGTTTGCTTATACTATGTTCTGAATGTTTAAGAAGGCCTCCAAAATTCTTATGTTGAAACCTAATCGCCAATGTAATTGTTTCAGGAGGTGGAGCCCATGGAGATGATTAGGTTATAAGAAAGGAGGTATTATGAATGGGATTAGTGCTCTTGTAAAAGAGACCCTAGAGAGCGAGTTGGACCCTTCCACCGTGTGACCTTTCACCGTGAGGACACAGTGAGAAGTTGCCATCTAGGAGCCAGAAAGCAGTCTCACATTGGACACTAAGTCTGCCAGTTCCTTGATCTTTGGCTTCTCAGCCTCCAGAACTATGAGAAATAAATTTCTGTTGTTTATAACTTACCCAGTTTACGGTATTTTGTTATAGCAGCCTGAATGAATAAGAGCTTAGATTTGCCCACGTTTACTGGTTTCTTTATTTACCATGCATTTTAGCATCTCAGAACGTTATTCTGGAGTTATTTTCCTTTTTCCTAAAATTCGCCCAGTAGACAGTCCTTTAGAAGTAAGAATCTCTTGGAGAATAACCCTGTTTCTGTTTGCTTTAATATTTTATTTTTTCTCAATATGGCATGACAACTTGTCTTGCTATACACTAGATATCTTGGAGGACAGATTTTTTTAAGCACGCTGAAGATATTATTTCATAATTTTATTGTGATCTGTCGCTACATAACAAATGATCCCAAAACTCAGTGGCTTAAAACAACAAACATTATTATCTCTCACAGTTTTGTTGGACTATGAGTTCGTGGCTGTCCAATGGCTCTTGAACAGGGTCTCTTATGAAAGTTATCATCAAGATTTCAGCCAGGACTCTAGTCATCTGAAATTCTGATTAGGGCTTGAGGATCTGTTCCCTAGGTGGCTCAAACAAATGGTGCTAGTTGTTGGTAGGAAATTGGTGCTAGTCGTTGGTAGAAGACCTCATTTCCTCCTCATGCAGCCTTCTCCAAAAGACTGCTGGAACATCCTCATGACATTGCAGATGACTTCCCACAGACTGAGTGATCCAAAAACCAAGGCAGAAGCAGCAATGTGTTTTAAGACTTAGACTGAGAAATCACACACCGTCACTTCTACAGGCCCCTAGACTTAAGTGTGAGAGGAATCACACAAGCGTTGGTGTACCAGGAAGCCAGGACTGTTGAAGGCCATCTTATAGGCTGGCTGCCCAACTATCTTCTGACTTTTATTGCAGCTGCTGAGTTGCCTGCTGTCAGTGTATTGCTACATCTTTGTAAAAAAATTCCTTTCATTCTTGTTGCTCTTATAACATTCTATATGTCTTCAATGTTCTGTAGTTTTATTATTTATTTTTACTGATTTTTTGTGTTTCATTATGATTTTTGAATATCAGGAATCACATTTTTCACTAATTCTCCCATATTTCTAATCATTATCTTTTTGAACATTGTTTCTCTCCTACTTTCTTTAATATTTTTTTCTGGTAATCTAATTTGACAAATATTAATTTCTCATTGTATCCTCAATATCTTAATCTCTTTTACATAATTGGCCCTTGATTCTCTGCACTGAAATATGGTGATTTTCTCATTTCTATCTTTCAGTTTCCTAATTCTTTCCTAATCTGTCTCTAATGTGTTTTATAATCCACCTATTAAGTTTTTATTTTCAGTGATTATGCTTATCATTTATAGATACTCCCTTGTTTTCTTCCAAAACTGCCTCATTTTTTTAGTACATTGTTCTCAACTCATTTTTACCATTTCCTCTCTTCTTTCTTTAAGGATTTTGGCATGGTTACGTTTATTCTTATTGGAATGATTACAGTCTCTGAAGTATTCTGGACTTGAATTAAATTGTTTTGCTTTTTTCCCTCGTGATTCTCTCTTTTTATGGCTTGTTTCCTTATGTGAATTGTCATTTCTTGCATAATTTTGTGTTCGATTTATCTATATTTGTTGAAATCCTGAGAGGACTGGATTGCAGGTATCCTATCTCAGAGAGAGTAATCTTTTGCATTAACCAGGGCTTTGAGGAAGAATATTTATTTATTTATCTGCATCTTGAATTTTATATACTGGACTTCTAGGATGATATTGTTTGAAGAAATTACTATACTATAGTATAGAAGAATTATATAGAAGAATATATTACTATAGAAGAATTTCTATACAGTAGAAAGACTAGCAGAAATATCTGTATAGTAAACAGATAGAACTGATATAAAATGCAGCTTTGGAAGAGAAAGGTGGAAATTACACTGTCAATATGATCCCACGATTTGAAGTTGTTTGCAGAGTTGGATGATCAGAGAATGTGTGCAATGAGTAAATATGCTGAAGGGCTATAGCTTCTGTAAGTGTACATTTATGACTGTTAAAGAGAGACAGTGACTCATATCTAATTATTGGGACCATTTTCAGTTGACTACAATTGTTATTGTTTTCTTTATTTCTCAATCATTCCATACATGACACAGGTAAAAGGCGAGTGTGTTTTCTCTGGGTAAAAAGCTCCATGAAATCAGATCCAATGTTTTCCTTTGACTACGTTTTTCTCATATTTAATTTCAGTTTAATATTTAGAGGCACTCATTTAACTAATTGACTGCCTCCGTTCTGAACTCAATTAAGATAATAATGAAAGGCATAAACTTAAGACACATTTTTTTTCGCTCATACAAACTACTTTCATCAGGCTTTACCAATATACCCACACTCACCCATTCACAATTATAAATGCACACCACACACACACACACACACACACACACACACACACACACACACAGCTGTGGAAGACAGCAACATTTTTTACTATGTGTTCATTTCCTTCAAGGTAACATAGGCTAAAAGAAATTCACAGTCTTAATTATGTCTGAATATTTAACTTTTGTTTCAGTCTCCTGATAGGGCAAAACAGTTTATGCACTAAACTAGTTTTGTTATCAAAAAAATTTTAGTGATCCTCAGAGGAAATTTCTTCCCTTGAATTCCGTTCACTGTCCCTCTCATAGCACTAATTTCAGCATGGGCAGTTCAGATTACTGACATCTGAATGTGAATTAGAATAAGTACAGCTCAAATCTGGAAGTTCTTATACATATCTGATGTCTACTATATAACATATTTAATATGTTTTGAAAAACAGATATATTCTTGAAGGGTTGAGTGCAAATTGAATCTTCTGGTGGCAGTTTACAATATAAATGTGCTATTAGATCTCATTCCATGAATTTATTAGTTTTCTAAATACTTTTAGATGAAGTATATAGTCATTCCTTTGTTTCCCTTTTTAGAGAGTCTTGACCTAGATGGTGAAAAAAATAGATTAAGCTTTTTAATGCTTTTTAGGCAATTTCTGGCTGAGGAAATCTGAAGAAAAATTTAAATCTTCTTCCCAGGAAAATGCACATGCACATGGAATTTTACATATAATTTTAGGAGGTCCAGGGACCCCTTGAAGCCTGTCCATAGACTCTAGGTTATAGTTTCCTGAACTGGATGCTAAAGTATAATTCAATGGATAAATGGACTAATAAAATTATTCCTTAAGCCAGGGTATGTCTTATATATTACTCAGCATTATTATAAGAAATAAAACTGTTTAATGTTACATATAAAGCATATTAGAAAGTCTACTTTATATATGTTTCTGACACAAGCTCTGCAGAGATATATTTGATTGTTTTAACTGCAAATTCCCTTGACATAAAATGAATATCTTTTCTATTATTAGAAATAAATTTTGGTTTTTGATTATAGCTCTGCAGACTTTAGCAGAGGTAAGCAATACTTTTCATTTACCTCTATAATTTTATTAATATCCTGCTACAGTGAAGGGACATAAAATGCTATATCATATTTTTACTGAGTGTACTTGCCAGTTTCCATTACTTTAAAGCATTTTTTCCTAAGATTAAAAGACTTTAGAAAAATAAACTTTATGTTTCTGCATAATACTCACCATAGTTTATTTTTATTGCCTTTACCTCTTATTAATTATCTAAGTATGTGTGGGTAATATCACTACTACTTCTGTATTACATCTGTAAAAAAAAAAGATCATTACATCTGTCTTCCCTCTGAATACTGCTAGGTATTCTAGAGTATTACTACAGTGTAATCATATGAACACACTAATCTCCATGCACTGTAACATAACCCCTATTGTAATATTAACGTTAATTATTTTAATATGCAAACTATTCTAATTAAATCTATATTTAAGCTATAGCTGAAACTGGCTTAACAGGTAGTGCTCTGAGTAGAAAGAACAATGAACTAGTCCCTGTCCCTGATAACTCTTGAAAACAGATGTTTCAGGTAACAAAATACTCTAAATAAAAATACTGAACCTAAATGAACTTTCTTTGACTTAGGATTTTGCAGCATCAGGGATTTTATTTATTAATTTTCAATAAGTGACCCATGGAAAGAATATCTAAGTTTATTTGGATAAAGAAACTTCAGCTAAACTTCTTATTACCCTATTGGAGAACACTTTTAACTGGAATAAAAATCTTTTCAGTATTTTCCCAGAGTTGCTTAGGGATGCCATATTAATATTGCTCTAAGAAGGAAATGCAGGAGGTATATAAGATTTAGTGAAATTATATTGATCTGGATCTAGAAGGGACATTAAGACAAACAAACCACATATATCATTTTATTTACTAATTATTTGTCTGATAGTACAAAAAATGATGACAAAATGTGCAATTAAAGGATCATCTACAAATATTTATAGTAGGTAAAATGTGAAAGAATAGAAATTTTAGCATGACACTGAGACAGAGAGAAAAAGAGTTATGAAACTGTGCAAAGGAAGGCTGCAACTCACTAAAGATTAATAAAAATGCATATATAAATTTTACAACTTAGAGTGGATAATACATGCACAGATTGTTATAAAACATTAGAAAAAGTAGTAAATGTTTTGAAAGTTCAGAAGAAAGGAGCTCGTATTTGGGACATCAGAGTAAGATTTATGAGTTTAGTAATACTTGAGCCAAGCTTTGAAGGATGGCTAAGATTTGGGCAACAAACGATGAGAAAAGGACATGGAAGGAATACTGTGAATGTAGGAACAGATACAGGTAATACTAGGGTATTTTTGTGGATTAGTTGGATGGTTGGAGTTGGTTACAGTGAACGATGAGACATTAAAGGTAAACAGACTGAGATCAATGCATGGAGCTTCTTGGATGCTAAGCTAAAGAGAATGGTCTTCATTCTATAGGTCAAGAGCCAATTAATGATTTTTAAACAAGGTGTGGCATGTTCCAAGCCAACCTCCGCACTACAGCAGAGGCCAGTAGCAAAGGGGTTGCATTTCCAATGAACGTGTATCCCATCGCATTCTCAACTATATTATTTATAAGAAAAGAGGCACTAGTTTGAAAACCAGCAACAAATAGAAATATGATACATGTGTAAGTTAAATTTTTATTCTAAGATGACAGTGATAAATATATAACACTGAGGTTATAGTAAATGCCATCTTTTTTTTTACATAAGAAAGAAGAAAGGAAACAGCACTATGCTCAACACACTAAAAAAGTATTAGTAGGAAATGAGGATATTTGGTGAGCACTAAGTTTAAAAGCACAAGTGTTTAGCAGGAGGTATGTGGTATAACTTTCTAGAAGACATGTAGTTAGGAAAACAAATAAAATCAGTGTTGTTTACAACTTGTCTGGCATAAATCATTTTAGGCATGGATAAAAAACATAAGATCCATTCTTAGGAATGGTATTGAGACTATAAATATATAAGAATTCAAACCAGAGTTAGTAGAAAATTATACATATTTATGCAAGTCAAATACCTTTGGTTTTGTAATTTTAAAATGTTGAAACTCTTACCTCGTACAACAAGGTCAGCCGAAGCTGAGGAATTGTCCACAATTGTCTGAGCAGTGCACGTGTATCTTCCAGCATGTTTCAGCTGGGCATTTCGGATGAGCAGTTCACCATTGGAATCCAGCTGTTGACAAAAACAGCAATCATTCAAATCAGTACTTTTTTTTTTTTTTTACCAATTATATGGCATTTAAGATACAAGAGGTATATTTATTCCTTTAACAAAATGAGCACCATTAAACGGCATCTGTTTTAGACAGGCTGACTGTATGTCTTTGCTCTAGTTACACATATTCTGGGCTCCAGTTTTCTCAACTGAAAAACAACGTGACTCAATTAAATGCTTAAGCTCCCTATTAGCTTTGATATTTTTAACATTTTCTTATTTTTATTATCAGAGGGCTATACTGAGAAAAAATCAAGAGATGAAACTATTTCATTGATACCTTTTAAAGAAAAATGTTGTCTAATGTTGCATAGCTGGGAAGAAGTTATTAATTTGGTTTCACAAAACTGACAAAATTTACTAATTTCAAGATGTGCCATAGTTCAT
The DNA here is from genome assembly GCF_000696425.1 of Galeopterus variegatus. Classification (NCBI taxonomy): domain Eukaryota; kingdom Metazoa; phylum Chordata; class Mammalia; order Dermoptera; family Cynocephalidae; genus Galeopterus; species Galeopterus variegatus. The sequence continues at coordinate 287,689 of NW_007727134.1, read as the reverse complement.
TTTATATAGGTGCTAAAAGTTTGCAGAAAATGTCAAAATGGGCAATTCTACTAACATGTACTTTGTCACCAAAATATAAGCTCTGTGAAAATTAAGATCTTTGTTTTGTTCAATGCTCTATTCCCAGTGCTTAGAAGAGTGCTCAATACCTAAATTTTGAAAAAGTCTTGAAAAGATTTTGCTTGTGGTGATAAGGCATCATCTCAATGCAATTCCCCAAAATAGCTAGTATTTGTTGAACGACTTCTCTGCACCAGGTCCTGGGCTGTGCAAGTACATATATTATCTCATTCAATCCTCTTCTGTTAACAGCCCTATGAGATGGGTCTTCTTATGCTCATTTTATTAATGATAAAGTGAGACTTTGAGTAGCCAAGTAATTTAACTGAGGTATTCAGCTTGTAAGGCAATGGGAGCATGTCAAAGTCCATGCTCATTATATCTAAAATATTTTTCTAGAAGAAAAGTTTGGAACACTCAATTTTTAAATGGACATTTGGTCTTCCTGTGAACCCAAAATATTTAGTTACTATTCCAATCATAGATAAATCTAAATACATTTAAAGGCGATTCATGGGTTAGGTTAATACTTTACATAATAGATAAAAGTATTGATTGTGTGATATGTTGGGCCTTCAAACTTTTAAACATGAACTTTTAATGACTGTGTGTGAAGGGAATTATTCTGCTTCACCATAGTTTTCACCAGTAGCCCCTTCACATGTGACATTCCCTGCTGGTTTCAGAAAGTATTTGATTTTGAAATCCTTGCTTGATTAATAAGCTAAGGATAAAAGATATATTCTGAACCGATTGGTTTAGTTCATGAAACAGAATACTAATATGAAGAACTGGTCGGTGGCCACACATATTGCTCCTTGATATTAGCCAACCTTAGTAAATGCATAGCTAGGAGTTATACAATTTGATGTCAGTTGAGGTCTTCCTGTCCCTTGAGGCCTAGATTGGCTAAAAGTTGAAATAGTTCCCAACATTTTTGCAAATTTCTTGGTAGAGGAGTTTTTTTCCCTTCTGTCCTCTTGGTCTATTATGTTTTTGTCAAACCAAAAACCTCCAGACTAGAAATTCAACCCTTTATTTTGTCATAAATTCAAATAACACAAACTGTTCCTAAGTAAAGTGGGTTTACTCAAGACCTGAAGGTGCTAGAACTGGTTGGAAGCTACAAGGTAGGGAAATGCACATAAAAAATAAATGTCATCCATTACATCTGTTCTACATGTCCCTTTGGCCATATTTTCACTAGGGATTTCTTGATGGGCTCCGTCTCTCCCAGAGCCCTGCCATCTTGCTGTCACCCACTGCTGCTCCCACCTCTTACTGATCTCTTCTCTTCTCTTCTTTCCCTTGGACATAAGAAAAAAAGTTCTTCTTTCCTCACATTAAGCTGTCTAATTTGTTGATGGTTTCTTGGATTCTGACAATATCTATTCCTGAAAACCTTACTTGCTGTTTTTAGTTTTTCCATTTTTTCACTTCTTACTCCTCAGTCAGTTCTAATCTGGACCCCAACTCTTTGACTCAACTTATTTGACTTCCTAATAGCATTAGACCTTCCTTCCCAAACTACTCAATTTTTCTAGTCATTTGTGACTTTCCAGAAACTTCCAGGACAGTATCAACCCCTCCCCATCTTTAACTTTATAATTCCATCATAAATTCCTGGATGCATCCATTCATTTCCATCACTACTGCCTCATGTCCAAACTACACCTGCACCACTAGAACCGCTACTGCCTATTTGGTCGCTACCTCCACCCTGTCCTGCTTTACTCTTTTCTCCACTTATTACCTAGACTACCTTTTAAACATGTAAATATGCTCAACAGACCTCTATCTACAAAAGCAAATAAACTGAAACCTTTAAAACTTTCCCTTCCTGGGATAAAAGCTATAAGCATTATAATGGCCAACTTTGCTCTATTTTCTAGGCTCTGTCCCATATAACTCACTCAGTGCTGCCACCTCACTTAACACTCTGCTCTCCAGGAAGATCATTCTCTTTTTAGGACTACAAATACATCTTGTTCTCTCCCATCTCTGGTTCTCCACGGTGTTTCCTCTTTTGGAATTGTGATTCCCTCATATCCCACCCCTCATCACTTTCACCTAAATAACACCCTGCCCCCAATACCAGTTCAAATCATTTGCTCAAGCAAGCCTTTCCATTTTCTCTGGACTAGACAGCTTCCCTTGTTATATTTTATCACAGCATCTTGTGCCTTATTTCATATTACATACCTCAATTGCAATTAAATATTTGTGCAATTAGGTGATCAAAGTTGGTCTCCTAGGCTGACAGTAAGTTTTATGTAAGGAGGAAACATGACTGCTTTGTTGAGTACTATATCCCTTTGTTGTGTATGTATACATCTGTATGTGCTGCATCACCAGGACTAGCACAGTGCCAGGAACATAATCAAACTATGTATACATTGTTCGAATGAATTAGTCAATTGCTTATCAAGAATTTTGGTATCTGCTCTGAAGGTAATACATATTCACTTCTTTTCAGCTACAATAAAAATTAGGTTAGCAAGTACCAATAGCTCATGACAAAGACAGCCTTTCCTAAACATATAATGAAGCTTCTCCTAGTGTCAAGATGAAGTACACACTTTCGCTACCTCCTCAGAGGACCCCTCAGATGATGAGTGAGTATACTCACTCCCTGTTACCCAGTCACTGTGAACAACTTACACTTTGCCATGTGTTCACACCTACAAAACTTTGTACAGGTCACTTGCATTGATGGGATTGCTCCACCTCCCACTTGCACCACTTGGCTAATTTCAACTCACATTTTAAATGCCTAGTCCTCCTCACGAATCCAAAGTCCAGGTTAGATGTTGACCTTTGCACATTTTCACTGTACTGTCCCTCTCTCCTGTAATTATATAGGTGTTCATTTCTTCCTGTAGACTGTAATTCCTTGAGGACGAAACTAGGTCTTACTTATTTTTACTTACAAAGTACTCAACGTAATATGTGACATACAAGAGGAATTCAACATAATTGTTGAATAAAACAATTAATAAATACCTATTATCTAAGATGATCTAAAATGTTTTTATTAAAAACATTCTTTTAGTAATTTCACATGTCTTTTTCAGGTAAGATAATAATGTTACAAGATTAAACAGCTGAATCGAGAACAACTATTGTTATACATATTCATGAGATCAACTATTCATGAATAATATATTTCCAATTATTTGTACACTAATTCCATGAGAAAATAAAGTTTTAGGGGAAAAAATTGCAAATTTATAGAGAAAAGAATGTAGTTAACATGTAAAGAAACTGAAACCTGTAATTTTTTTAAACCTATATGTTTAGTAAAAAATTTTCCTTTGCCCAAAGAGAGATCTGGCCCCTGTCCTCAGCTTCTGGAAAGTAATTGCTAATGTCTTTCTTTGCTTTGTGGTCTTGGGTCATATTGGCTATTCTAACAGTGTGAGTAGAGTAAGAGTTAGCTAAGCCTGTAGAGTCTTAGAGAAGGGGCTTTGGGTCACATGGTATCAGGGAACCTAGAGACTGAGATTAACCATGCGGGCAATTAATCCATCATGCCTACATGGTAAAGACCCAATAAAAACTCTGGACAGCAAGGCTCAGGAAAACTTCTCTGGCTGGCAATACTCTGCATATTGCCACACATCAAAACTGTCAGAGTTTCGACTTCATGGGAAGAAGACAATGGAAGCTTGTGTTTGGTAGTTCTCCTGGACTCTGCCCTCTCTACTTCTACCTTTGGCTGATTTAAATCTGTATCCTTTCCTGTAGAAAAAAAAAACTCGTAACCATGAGTATAATAGCTTTCAGAGTTGTGTGAGTCCCTTCTAGTGAAATACCAAAACAGAGGGTAGTTTTGGCAACCCCTATGAACTTGCAGTTTGAGTCAGAAATGAGGGTGGTCTTGCAGACTGTGCCCAACTTTGTTGTCAAGCTTAATTTTTCATACCATACTAAATAAAATTTATCTAAGGAAGGAGGTAAAACAAATTATTATATTGTTCACAATTATATTTTTAAAAATAATTGGAAGGAAACAGAAAGTATGTTTCTGTATATGGGGATAATAGTTTTATTTTAGAAAGAATAATGTTTGCATAAAAATAAAAAAGCACTTAGTTCTAGTATATTCTTTCATTAAGTAAACTCTGTACTTCGGTTGCTTCAGGTGTCTAATTGAAAGATAATCCTGTTTCTGAACTCCTGCTATTTCAATGAACCATACGATTAGACCAGAATTAGAAAAATAAAACACCTTGGCAACTTAAAACGTTTCCTTATCCAACTTCACAATAAAAAACTGAGGGCAGAAAAATAATATAAAAATAAACATGTTGTGGCACAAAAATTGCCCTTTCAAAAATGTTTTTATCTTATATATATAATATTATTTTTTCTTAATAAAATTGCTATCTATTCCTAAACTCTCAGTTTGAAACATGATGCTGTTTACATATTCACTTATATTATTCTGATAGGAATGATGTCATTCTTTTTATATTGTCACATGTAATAAAAAGCACAAACTAATTTATGCCCTAAAATATTATATTAAATTTATATTTATTAAATTTTCACAAGAAACTCTTTCACGACTTTTAATCAAACTACTCAAAACGTTTAAGGCTAAACTCATTTTCAAATCAACTCTGTTTTAAGCATTAGGACTTAGGTGGGTAATGATAAGCCTGCTTGTATAAAGCAAAAATCCGCACCTTTTTCATTGATTCTCTTTTGCTCTATATTTGCCCAAGGTGTGGACCTGAAACTCCTGAGAAGGAGGGGAAAGGAAAAATATACCATATCACTCCCAATATAGCTGTGTATGGATAAAAGTTTTTCTAATGTTTTTATAAATGCTACTAGCACTTTCCATACCTCAAGAGGAGTTGAGGTTCTCAGTGGCGGGCAGAACGCTTACAAAGCAAGTAAAGATCATGGGCCTCAGCACATTCTGGCCACAAATTAGATATGAACGCTCTCTATATTTTCACTAAAAACCACAGCTTGGCTGAATTACAAAATTCTTCCCTTCACATGAGGAGAGTTGAATCACATACTGGAAATTGTGATAGCAAAGCTCAGGGATGTTCCAAAGTGTATATGTGGTTGACCACTCAGACATTTCCCAAATTTAAATCAAAAGACTTCCAGCATATAAATGCCCACTCCTTCCTTCCCGTTCTTCCATAAACGAACTGCAAAATTATTCATCCTGCACCATCGATGAATCTGAATTACTAAATTGCATTAACAAATTGAATTCATCATAATGAACAAAGAAATAGGCTATATGGTAAATACAAGGTCTAGATAAAACTTAGAGATCATAATGGCTATTAAAAAGTATCTGTTTTGTTCCATTAAAGTTCAGAGTGAACAGACAGGTATAGAAGGCTGGAGGAAAACATATCCTTTAAAGAGTATATTTTATAAACATAAGCAAAAATTATTAACTATTTATTATATCTGATATATGTTATATCATGAAACAAACTTTTCTTCTTCTTTACTTTTGGCTTGTCAGAGTAGGGAAAGAATAACTATAGCATATACATCATATGCAACTGCAAAACACCACCACCACTAACTCTGCTAACAGCAGATACTTAGTAGGGTTACATAGGTGCCAGGAGCCGTTATAAATACACGTGCAAATTCACGTATTCTTAAAAGCAACCCTATGAGATAGGTAGTATTTTAATTATATTTTACAGATGAAGACACAATACTACTATAACTGTAGCCACTATTACTGCTACTCTATTGCTCTTCATAGACTACTACATCTGCTGCTAGTAAGACCACTATTACAACTGCTCCGACTGCTGCTACTCCCACTATTACTGTACTCCTACTATTACCTGGTCTAACTTATTGAACGCCTTTTAAATGTCTAGCTACTTAGCATACATTTTCTCAATACATAATTAGCATAATTTTCTTAGCATAATTTTCATAATACCCATGGATTTACTATTAATATTTTCACTTTAGAAATAAGAAATTTGGGGGCCGGCCCGGTGGCGCACTGGATAGTGCGCCGCTTGGGAAGCGCGGTGGCGCTCCCGCCCGAGGGTTCGGATCCCACATGCAGACCGGTTCCCGCTCACTGGCTGAGCGAGGCGTGGGAGCGACCCCGAGGGTTGCAATCCCGTTGCCGGTCCCCGGTCCGGTACGGGGGCAACACTGAGGGTTGCGATCCATTGCCGGACACGGAAAAAGACAAAAAGACAAAAAAAAAAAAAAAAAAAAAAAAAAAAAAAATTTGGGG